>NC_142655.1:48833787-49136818 GCF_055504915.1 Nelumbo nucifera
CATTTTGGTAACCCCAACTTTCTTGAATAGAAGATGAAAGGATTTGGGACTGTTCTTTTTTTTTTATCATTGTTTGGATGGTTGATAAAGAAAATTAAATGACACTCAAAGGGCATTTGTATATTTTTAAATGTCACTTAGCGGCTGGTTAACGATAAGTACTAAATTGACATATTTTGAAAGTTCGGATACTAAATTATCGCATTTTAAAGTTTAAGTACCAAATTAGCACTAGGCCCAAAGTACAGAGTACTAGTCGGAAACTTTTCCTTATTTATTTATGTTGTATTTGTTAATTGACAAAAAAAAAACTGTTGTATTTGGTAAAATTATTATTTTCATGTGAGAGATTTTTTCTAACTGAAATGTTTGAGCTTCTCAATACAAATTGTTATATTTGATACTTAAATATGATGTTTCAACTGTAAATGCAATGCTTAAAATATCAATATAATGGTGCAACTGTAAGCGACCCACCCGGTCCGACTGTAAGCGTAGATCGCGTGTTAGGAATGTGCGGACGTCATGCAAATTCCAAAACTCCGCGGACGTCAAAACACGCACTCAACTATTTTCATCTTGAGGTGTGCGCAACCGGTTTTGAACGAGAACCGTTGGATGCTTCAGATCTGGACCGTCCAATATCGGTTATTCCGATTATAAATAGGGGCCTTGGAGGTCCCATTTTGTTGCTTGTACTTGGAGTTGTTGTGTCTCGAGCTCGCACCTTGGTGTCTAGTTCAGTGGTGTCCACCTTTGTGTCTAAAGTCACTTTCTTTTCTCCATGGGGTTGCTTTCTCTTTGGGGTAAGTTCTCCTTGCTTCAGTCTGCTCCTTTGTTTCAACATGAGTGATTTTAGTTTTTCCCTTAGTGATAGTGAGTCTACTTAAACCGAGGAAACCTCTTCAGCTAGCTCTTCCTCGGCTAGTGAGCACAAGTCCGGTCTGGCCAAGGTTACCACCTCAGCCCAGGAACATGAGGTCGGCACCACCGAGGTGACTTCCTTGGTGCGTCCTACTGATCCCAGTCCGATCGAGGTGGCCCTTCGAGAATGCAATCTAGTGGGAAGGCGTCTTCTTCCAGGCCACTTAAAAAATCGTCTAGGCTAGAGAAAAGTGCCAAGAAATCCTGGGGTCCAGACAAGTTCGACCCTTCAACTCTATCTCCCGAAAGACTTCAGGCCTTGGTCCTCAAATACAATCTTCCCGAGAACCTTGGTTACTCAATTCCCTTGGGGCAACATCCTTGGCAGCACGACCACAATGAGATCACTATCTTTGAGGAGCAGCTCGTGGCTGGGCTTCGTCTCCCGCTTCATCGTTTCTTTGTTGAGGTCATTAAGTTTTCATCGTCACCGGAGATCAGTTGCACCCAAACTTTATTCGAACCATCATAGGAACCATCTCAGTCTTCCACAACTTTGGCTTGCCTTTAGAATTAGACGTCTTCAATTCGCTTTGCGGGATCAAGAAGAATTCCGTTGCCCTCTTCCAAGAGGACAAGTGGAGTTATTATATCTCCTTCCGATTTGGGTACAAAATCCTCCACGATTACCCGAACAAGGTCTCGACTTGAAAAAGGAGGTATTTTACTGTCTCTGCCAAAGAGGGGTAGCCTTTTCCTACTCATTGGAGGACCTGTATTAAGGACCCTGTGGACAAGCTCAGCTCGGAGCAGCGAGAGGAGATATATTTCTTGGTCGATCTCTAGTTGTCTACGGAGGAATATTTGTTTGAAAAGATGCTTGTGGAGGCCGAATTAAGTCCTCCAAGTAGGTCGGCGCCTCGCCGCATAAGATTTTTCTTGCTTGCCTTTTTTATTACTTCGACTAAAGTATAACTAATGTTTTTGAAATAATTAATTATTTATTTTATTAGTTTATTCATTAATATTAGAAATTTATATTCAAATATTAAGTATACTCTCATTTTAGTTAAAATTATTTTGAATATTAAAAATTTTAAATATATCCATATTATAATTAATTATAATTAAAATACTTATACATTAATTGTAGTAATGATAGATAAATAAATAGGTGGAAATATTTACATTTGATTGGTTGGTTATAAAAAAGAAGAAAAATAGTAGATAAAGCAACAATAACAATTATTAATTAATTAAATGTTAAATATTATTTTAATTAATTAATTAATAATGTTTTCTATTATGTTATAATTTTTATTTTATTGGTAATTATTAATTAATTAACTAGTTTGTTCATTAGGGGTGAGTGTTCAATTTAGGTGCATGACTAGGCCTGCAACTTGAAAAAATTGAGAAGGGTTGGAGTAGGGCCATTAGGCTAATATTTAAGTTAAAGTTAGAGTTAAAAAGTAGGAACCTAACCTAATTTGAAGCTTTCGAGTTGGGTTAATGTTATGGTTGAGTGTTTCACAACCCAGGTTGGGTTTGGTTTATCTATACTTGACATAACCTAGCCTAACTTGCATTAGGGCTGTCAATGGGTCAAGTACAACCCGATGGACAAAAAATCGATTTGGGTTGGTTTCAAGTCCTAATACATTATTAGAGCCAATTGTCCCAAGAACCGATAAGTTCGGTTATAGGTCTAAAAATTACAAAGCTTGTCAAGCCCAATTCAATTATAGGTTCTTAAATTTTCTTATCGAGTTGATTTCGATTCCAACTAGACCCAATTGACAACCCTAACTTGCACCCCCTAATCATGATCTAGTAAGGCGTGCCAATCAAAAATTATTGGAAAATATTCATATGCAAAAATTACTAAACAATAATGAAAAAACATCAATAATTAATTAAAAATCAAAAAATTCTGAAAAACCTAAAGCTTAATTAAAATACTAAAAATAATAAAAAAACAAATTAATTATATTTTATTGCAAAAAATACTGAATAACAATGAATGAGGAACCCATCCCCGTAGGGGATCAGGGATGGAGGATAAATTTTATCCCCGATTGATCATTTTTAATTTTAACTTTAATATTGAACTTCCCCTCCCTTCTCATCAATTGATGGATATACCCTAACTCCTCCTAATCATGATCTAGTAGGGCGTGCCAATCAAAAAATATTGAATAATAATCGAAAAACATCAAAAATTAATTAAAAATCCAAAAATTATGAATCGATTGCTTGTTCAAAGATTTGACCGCCTAGTTCGACCGCTCGGTTCAACAGTTTGTTGACTTTTTCAATATTTTTTACCAAAAGCGGGTTTTAAGTAAAACGGAACTAGTTGCCTGAACGGTTTCCGGGCTGAACGGTCCAACCGTTTGGGTCAACGACAGTTCAAAAACCTTGATAGAAACAATTAAGCATGGTTTTTAAAACCGATACTGATGAATCATGTTCTACATGAGTAGAACCTTTAAAAATAAGCAAGAAACGATCATCTTTATCATAATAACATATTAAACCTTTAAAAATAAAAACCATACCTCCTAATAACACCATAATCTCGAAATTCATCTTTGAGTTCTCCTTCGGTAACTCTGGGATCTAAGTTCCCAACATAGACTTGAGACATTATGCCAGGCCACTATCAACCATGAAAGAAAATATATGATTTGCAGAAACCACACAACGCAGAGTTCTAAAACCCTAAGAATGCCAAAAAAAAAAACTAATTTAAGCACAAATATGCATTGCACGCAGGAAAGCAAAAAGTAGTTAAATGGTTTGCCTCTCCAAAACCGTTCGACCTTCCTATTCAGAATCCCTTATACCTGTCGACCTCCTACTTCCAAAATACAATTAGCCATCATGGGTTTATATAGAAGTACCTTCTCTTCTCTTGCTCGAACGAAGAAGGGCCGATGCTGGCTTGAATATCTCCAAATCAAAAGAAATCTTCCCCTTCTCAGGTGAACAATGAACAAAGGTAAATGCTAGTTTAGAGTCGTATGGCACTTATAACCTAGATTTCCTTCTCATTCCCCATTTGATCAATGTTTCTCCCTCTATAAGATTCTTCGTCAAAAACTTAGCTAGAACCAGATTGCCTTTGCGCGGGGAAAAAATTTGGACTCCTCGCGTCCGCGTGATTGTATTAGACCGGTTTAATTTTAAAACCGCCCTCCGCCACGTCTGTTCCCGAACCCAATGTACATAGACCGCCTCTTCAGGTATCACTATAGTGGCGGTCATACAGACCGCCGGCTTAGACCGTGAGAGCATGCTTGGGGTTTGGTTTAACGATTCCGGCTTTGGCATGAATGATCACAGGATGTGTGTTAACAGTTGCCATAGGTAAGGGGGAAGGAGAGGGAATTTGTTTGTAGAAACTAATAATTTATTCTCATTAACAATATGCTTAACAAGGGTTGTAGAGGGATAATCCAGGCGTTTGTGCCAAACATCAAGGGAAGCTCATTCTCCAATAAAGGCAGATCACGGTGAGTCTCGTAGTTGATATATATAGGCCATGCTCATTCATGTCGCCAAGCATTATTTGTCCCGTTCGTCAATCCTTCACAAGGAAATAATCAAGGTTAAATTCAAAGAAGCAATTATTATCCTTGGTGAATTTTGAAACAAAGACCAAGTGCTTATGTGTGGAAGGAACTTGTAAGATGTCACACAATATTAATAGAGATCAAATAGAAGAGATAATACAAGAATGTCCAGTGTGAGAAATACCCAAACCTGACCCATCACCTATGGAAATTTGATCAGCAGCCTGATATTCTGAGTTAACATTGAGTCGATTCAGGTCATTTGTAAGATGATTAGTCGCTTTGGAGTCTGAAATCTAGGCATTATTACACAGAGAGAAGTATGATTCCTTGGCTGAAGAGTTAGTTGTACATTCCTTGGCTGAAGAGTTACACAAATAGTTTAAGCCTCGTTCCCACACAGATATTTTTCTAGCTGATGAAATGACTCTCATATATGATGTGATAATACATATTTTCCACCCATTTGTAATGTTCAACCCACAACGTTTCAGGTGCATAAAAAAACGTTTCAGGTAGAAACAGCAACAAGGAATGCACAACCTTATTTTCACAATCCAAGTATCGGATTAGCTGCATTAATTAAACCCTATAAAACCGGTTTATTGTTGAGAAGAAGAAGAAAGATACAAATGTGTATTTATTGAGAAAGCAAAGAATTAAGGGTAAAAAAAATTACACTACAATTGAAAGATGATCAACCTGAAAACCAGTACTCTTGGACCGGAAAGCTAGAGAACAGAAAACCCAACTGGATCAAATCGTTCTGGTTGTCAAAACCACCCAAAAGACCATCTTAATTTAATTTCAACTCTACAACAACACTGTTTCGATTACACTAGCTATCATCACAGGGATCGAATCAAGCTATTCATCAGTGCAGCTGGAGGGTGCAAAGCCCAACCTGCTGGTCTTCAAATCAAACTCCCAAAACATGTTTTGCTGCATTATGTTCCCAATGACTGAGACACCGCCTTCAGGAGGAAGGGGCTGAAACCCAAGGCACCTTACTCCATCATCCACCTGGATCACATAGTTCTTCACCGGCGGCTCCATTCGAGCCTCACCGGTGAAATGGATTCTGAGTTTAGGCACTTCAGTGGCATTAAACTCTCCCGGTTTCACGCTGATGCAGAACTCGAAACGAGGATCCTCATACTTGGTGTACTTAGTCAAAGACTTAATCAAAGCATCCATCAGAGGCCTGTAAGCATCCATTGCCAGAAACGTCAAGGTGCTACCTTCATCAATAATGGTTCCTCCCCCATCATCCCTCAGCTCCCACACTTCGGACGGAATGTCTAACATAACACCATCCAGTGAGATGCCAACCACATTCACACCATAGAACGTAAGGACCTTGCCAAGGACTAGATCCGTGTGCTGCATATGTGGTGGATGTCGAGTCTCGCCGAAGACAAGGTAACTGCGGACGTTCTCGGGGCTGAAATGATCAACCAGGCAATATGAGAACTTGTAGCCAAAACTTTCTGAACCTCTCACGGCGAAGGAGTAGATGCTGTATCCCAGCCCGACTACACCATCGATAGCGTCATTTTCCTCTATACCTTCAATTATCTCGTTGCATCCCACCAGGAATTGTTCCATTTTTTTCTCCGTGCCGCTCTTCATTTGTAGGGTCAGTGTTTCGTTGGCAAAGAAGCCTAGCACACTCTGCCCAGCTCCATAACTATAGATATAGAATCAAGTGATGATGATGATCAAATTAGAAACACCCAAATTAAAAGAGATGAATGGATGGATATATATAGATCGAACAGAAGAAGACGAGAGCTTAGCTAGCTATAGCTAGAGAAGAAGGCAGCCAATACATACCTGTAGTCATACTTGCAGGGGCTATCTGGCATGGGGCATATACCCAAAGCAAACAAATCCCCAAGATCTTGAGTACACATCGTGGACGAGCAATTAATTGTTTGAAAGGAAGACGACTTTGTTGGATCGAAAGACACCTGCTTCCCTTCATCTTTATTACTTCCACATTTCATCCATGTAAGCTCGCTAGCTGTGTTTGCGATCATAATCAACTGCTGGGGTGGAGTCCCCACTTTCAGAGGAATGAGGTAATGGCCTGACCTAACCGATGCCCCAGAGAAGAATGGAGCTCTTATTACATCATCGGTAGCAGTCTCTTCAGCTTTCCTCCTCTTTTTCATCGCACGGGAGATCATTTGGACACGCTGAGAATCGTAGTGAACATGTTGCTTCATTTGTTCCATATTGTTTGTCGGTGGCCCCAAACCAGGCTTTCTCTGGAGACGAGGGTCATTCTTGTGAATCAGGTCGAATCGCACTGTGTCACCAGACTCACCACCATATGCCGGGACTAAGAAGAACCCATTGATGGAAACTAAGAAGAAATAGTGCAGGAGAGACATCATTGGACGTGGTTTCAGCAACCTGCAATTGCTAGAGGACAATTCTTCCTATTGAAGTTGCTAGAGGACAAGTTTAAGACAAACAAAAACAAACCCAAGAATTAATAGTGTCTTTTTCTTTTTCTTCTTTTTTTGGTAAGCAAGAACAAGGTGTAATAGAGCTCCATTTGTGGAGATCCGAACTATTAGGGAAGTTGGGAATCATTCTACGCTGTCTGAAAAAACCGGGGAATAAAGATAGAGTGCAACTGCAGCACTAGGAAACTATAGGAGAGGTTCAACATCTAACAATCAATATTCTCTCTTTCTCTCTCTAATTCAATTCTTTGAATTGATTAAAGATCATCATCATCTCCTAATTTGGGTTGGCTACATGAATTTCATCTTGTCATTCCCTTCCTTATGTTTAGTGTCTTAACCAATTATGAGCCCTCAAATCTCCTTTCAAACTTCCATCCTTTTAATTGAATAATGGCCTAAATTATATTCTTATTGGAGATCTATTTAACTGTATGAAAAAATTGGACAAAGGCAGAAATATAAGGCCATGTTTGGTTCGCTGCTCTGGGCCGCCTTCTCTCATTTTAGGTAAGAATGGGCAAGAATGAATAACATTAGACTGTTTGGTTACAAAATTCTTGTCAAGGGCCACATTCTTTTTACAATGAAAAGTCAACTTCATAGCACGAAAATTGAGTAGCCTATAGCATGAAAAATAATCATGCCCCATCTTGCTCATTTCATTTGAGGAAACTCTGCCTACAAAACTATTGTCATAAATGTTTACTTTTACAAAAATACTTTTATAAAAGTACTTTTACATGAAAGTACTTTTATGAAAGCACTTTTTTGGAAGTACTTTTACTAAAGTACTTATATAAAAGCACTTTTGCGGAAGTACTTTACAAACACACTTTTGTGAAAGTACTTTTATAAAAACTTACAAAAGCACTTTTATAAAAGTACTATACTAAAGCACTTTTATGAAAGTACTTTTATAAAAGCACTTTTACGAAAATACTTTTATAAAATAACTTTTACAAAAGCAATTTTAGAAAACGACTTTTATGAAAGCACTTTTATGGAAGTACTTTTATGAAAGCACTTTTATGGAAGTACTTTTAGAAAAGCACTTTTAGAAAGTACTTTTATAAAATCACTTTTAGAAAGTACTTTTGTGAAAGCACTTTTATAAAAGGACTTTTACAAAAGCACTTTTATGGAAGCGCTTTTACAAAAGTGCTTTTACAAAAGCACTTTTATGGAAGCACTTTTAGGAAAGTACTTTTATAAAAGCACTTTTATGAAAGTACTTTTGTGAAAGCACTTCTATAAAAGGACTTACAAAAGCACTTTTAAGGAAGCGTTTTTTACAAAAGCATTCTTATGGAAGCACTTTTATGAAAGCACTTTTACGTAAGTACTTTTACAAAAGCACTTTCAGGAAAGTACTTTTATAAAAACACTTTTACGGAAGTACTTTTGTCAAAGCACTTTTATAAAAGGACTTTTACAAAAATACTTTTATGGAAGTACTTTTACGAAAGCACTTTTGTGGAAGCACTTTTATGGAATTACTTTTATGAAAGCACTTTTACGGAAGTACTTTTACAAAAGCACTTTTAGAATGTACTTTTATAAAAGCACTTTTATGAAAGTACTTTTACAAAAATCTATGCCAAGTGGTAAACATTGATTGTTGGAGACCTAGGCTAGCGGTTGGTGAATACTGGCATGAATTTTTTTTAAGAATGAAAATGAAAAACATAGCACATTTGTTAGTATGAAAAGAATTCATTTTTAGGAAAAAAGTGTTCGGTTCATAGCAATATTTTCTCATTCTGCCTATTTTTACCCACTCTTGTCCATTTTAGAATTTCATCTTGGATAAGAATGAAAAAAAATGAAAATTCAACCAAACATGGCATAAGTGGCTAGATGTTCTGTGTTTTTGGCATTTCAATGCCTTAAAATAGGATACGATATGCCTGATACCGTGAACCCTTGGCCGTTTGAGTATTCATTTAACATCATAACGAGGATAACCATGGCTTTTAAAATGTTGTTGACTAAACGATCAGATCATTCAAACCAAGAACAGATCATGATTCCAGGTATGGTTATGCCTTGAACTATTATTTGCTAAGAAAATTTTGAAAAGGGCAGAAAACCGCTGAATCAGATGATTGAACTGTTCAACCTAGTCAACAGTTTATGGCTTACATTTAAATTTATAAGAAAAGTATTATATATATATATGAAGGAGTAGTTTATTCCATTTTTCCGTGGGGTTTACCATTTACATATGATAGAAAGACTCAACTCTGGAGGATTGGAATCCCAATACTAGACGATAGGAGTCTCAAGGCTAAGGCAATATCTATCAATCCCCTTTGTCTAGTATTAGCCATCGACAATCACCACTTGCAGAGATGACAAGGGTTTGTTCTTGCAACGACGACCAACTCAGTAGAGAGACCCAAGGCTTGCAACAACGACTCAAGGCTTGTGCTGGTGAATATCTATCTCACTACAACAGTGACCCAAGTAGCAGTGGCAATTAGGCGGGTTGGATTAGTTTTGGTTTGGGTTGACCTTCAACCCAATCCATCTAACCTTCCAACCCATTAATGACTCAGTTATATAAAATTAAATGGGTTGGGTTTAACTCAAACCTGTTTTGACCCAATCCAATCCGGCCAAACCCATTAATCATATATTTATGTACTTAAAACAAAAAAAAAAGGAACTCCCTCTTGACAAATAAGTTGGTCATAGCTTGGTGCTAATAGTAATTGCTATTTACACAAGTGGTGAAGGTTCAAATCATATTACATGCATATTATTTTTACACAAGCGGCAAAGCCATTTGACTATGTTTGGGTTTCGGGTTTGACCGAACCACTTAGGTTCAAATTGGTCAAACCAACTTGAACTATCTAATTGAATTGTCTTCGAGCTAATCACATCAAGAGTAGCTGAACCGTTTGGATTCAGATCAGTCCAATCAGACCAGACCAAACCGGTTTAGTCAATGGCGGATTGACTTGGACCAGCCCATATCAGGTTTGTGCACGGGTTTGGGATCGAACTGACTAACCCAAAGCAGGTCAAGGGAAGTAAATCGGATTGGTCCATATTCGGGTCGGATTGTATAGATGAGTCAGGCCGGACAATCCAAACCGGGCCAAAGCAAGCGGGGTCCCGCACGGCCCCATTTCAGATTTAGGTCAACCCAAATCGGCCTGCCTTGGGTCAGATTGGGTTCAGACTGGGCTGTCCAACCCAAACGAACCGAACCGAGGTGATCGGGTTTGTTTATATTTAGATCAAGTTGTGTTGGTCCGGACTCGAGTCAAGTTGATTTGGATTTATGTCTATTTGGGTGAAGTGTATTGATTCGAGACAAAACTAATTTTAGTCAATAATTAATAGAAAATTAATGTATTAATTATAAATTATTTCATTCAAATGAAGAAAATTAAAAAGAATAACCAAGGAATTAATACTTATATCTTTAGTGGTTAACCCAATGGTTATCCATAACCTAACCCAACCCAACCCATTTAAATTGACCCAATGGATGGCCAATCCATTTCCAACCCGCCAAGTAAAAGGGCGAGTTGAGTGGGTTAGATACTGGGTGGATTCGCTGGTCGTTATTGACAACGGTGCCCAATGGCTTGGGCATGGGAGTTGGGAGCAGCAACCAACTCTCTCTATCTCTTATTCACTTGTGCCGGCAACCACCCTCAAGCTAGTTAAAGTTTCATGTTTACATTTTTTGTTCAGTCATTTTAATATTGGTTGAAATCTGTATTATGTTGCTGTGAAATCCCATGTTTTCCCTTGGGCCTAGCATTCCAGCAGTTACCTAGACCCTTCAATAGCAATGCACCACGCCTGCAGCTCAGCTCAACTATCAAATTTCAAAGTTAAAGGAGTCCAGAGTCAACAATAGTATGGATTCCAACAGATATTCATTTTTATTTATTCATGGATAAATTGATGAAACTTCCCCTAAAGTTTTGTAATTGTAATCACCTCCCCTAAATTTTCAAATATAGTTGCAAGTAGACCCTCTTTGTTAGAATCTTCTAATAAGAGGCACAAAAATGTCCAAAATACTCATAAAGTTACTACTAATTCTGATAAGCTGATTTTCACATAAAAAAAAACAATACAAATTTTATGAACAACAAGAAAAGGAGTTTAAAGTTATAGTTTTACCTTTGAGTGATTAATATGAAAAGCAAATATGAAAAATAAATCAATTTCACAAACTAGATTGGAGAGGCTTTGGCAGTGATTGATATGAAGAAATTTTTGAAAAATAAACATTTTGGTCAAAAGTAAATGCATGGGACATGGGTATTTTGGACATTCTTGTACCTCTTATTAGAAAATTCTAACAGAGGGGGTCTACTTGTAACTAGTTCAGAAAGTTCAAGGAAGGTGAACTCTCTCTCTCTCTTTCTCTACTTCTTTCTTCTCCTGAACCCGTCTCATCCCAAACCCACTTAACTCATCCTGACCCATTCTACCTGATTATTATTTGACATATCCTATTATTGCTATCATTTATCAAATTTGAAATTCAAATTTAATTACCTTAATTAATACCCATTAAATCATCATATCATAATTAATTTAATTAATTCCATTTAAATATATTTAAAACCAGTATTGTATAAAATTGAGATATTAAAAGGATTTAAAAGTAGGTTGTTTTACTTGAAACATAAGTATTTTAACCACTAGTTCAGAAAGTTCATTTGCAAATACCTAGATCTCGACCCATAAATCCAACAATCAAACCAATTCTGAATGCTTTTGCCTCTAGAATCTCAATTATCCATTTAAGACTTTTTTATGAATAATTTCTTAGGAGAATATATTTTTTCTACTACAAATAACACCATTACTTATTAAACTTTGATCATTTTAAATTTGGTAACTTTTTACATGATCATTAATGAGATTTATAGTATTAGTTTGTTATAAATTGATGAGCGGTAATTTGGTCCTCCAATGACATCATGACACGTGGCATCGGAGAACAGCTAGGTGACACCTTGGCACCACATAAGCAAACCACTTCGGACTCTTCATAGCTGTATCAACAACCACGGCACCACCTGAGTAAACCGAACCACACAGCTTGGTGGGACCTCAGGTTGGTGTAAGAGGCAACTTGCTTCCACCAAATTACCCTGGTCTCGACAAGACATTAGGTCGGTATGAGAGGCAACCCGCTTCGGCCGACCTGACCTGAGTTCAGCTAGTGACCTACCTAACGTGTCGGGCGACCCCTCCTTAAGCAGGTTATCGTCTCCAACTTCCCCGAGATCAAGACACCATGTCAAAAGACCCGGTTATCACCCTGCCCACTTCAGGCATGACTAGATAAACACTACTCGCTTACGCGGAGTCAACCTCCAGGCTTGAAACCACCTCCGAACCAGATGAGCCAGAGATCTCGGACGCGCTTCGTGAGCCTCACAGTAGCTTGCCTATATAAAGGCGTTCCCTTCCTCTGAAAAGGTATGCACGACTTAGCATTCACAGCTCTCTAGCTTTCTCCCTTTTAGCTCTCTCAACACTCTTCGCTGACTCAATCAACCCGGACACTCTGATCTCTCTCTCTCTCTCTCTCTCTCTCTCTCTCTCTCTTGCAGCTCAACCTAGCGACCTACTCAGTCTAACATCCGAGCTGTCCCCACGACCAAAAGACTTCAAGGCCCTGATGCAACTACACAAGGTAACCAATGCGAGCCTTTGCATGGCCTTCTCGACCACTTTCTGGGGCACAGCTCGGATGTGGTATTTGGGGTTGGCCACGAGCTCCATTAAGAGTTGGAACCAGTTGGCCGACCTATTCACTACATCAAATGGTTCAACCTGGAGCAACTTCAGATTCCCAATATATATACATCGGGGGTCCAAGAAAAGAGGTAAAAAAGTCAGACATTTTGGAGCTCGTCTGCCCCCATATCTTCCATACTAGCATCAGTTTTTTCATCTGCATCGCCTCCAACCACATCGACCTCGTCCTCCTCCTCGAAGTCATGCTCTTCATCAACTTGACCCATCATCTCGTCGATGCATACCGAGGACTTTAACTTGCTGAGGTCGAACTCCGGGCACACCAAAGCTACTAGTATCCGGCACAGCTCAAATCCCTGATGAAAGGTGCCAGATCCGAACTCCTCCCTCTCCTTCAAGAAGTTGGGAGAAGCCATTAACTCTTCAACTACATGGATCTTGGCTACATGGACATCATCAAGAAACTTTTGATTGTTGCTCGGTGAGCTCAGCTTCCTTCTCCTGTAACTGTTAGTCCTTATGCCTGAGCTCCTCGGTTAGCTTCTTAACCTCCCTCGTTAGGTCTGCGTTACGACTTCGCTCCACCACAAGCTCATCCTTCAAGTCACCGATGAGACGGACAACCCGCTCAATTTAGGACCTATACTCCGTTGCTTCCTCCTTGGTAGCCTGGGCCCTAGCCAAACCACCCTCAGCCTACCCCAACAAAGAATGCGCCAAAGTGTTTGCCTACAAAAGATATAAAGGGAAATGAGTCCAGAATGTAGGTCAGAATGAATACAACGGGAAGGTCGAGAACATACCATCATGAGGCAATGCATAAGCTTTCCCCCGAGCTCACCGGGACATGACTCGCAAAGCCTCACAACCTCTTCAAGAAAGACGACCTCCTTGCTCCTCACTAGGGCGGTCTGAAAGTCCATGATGGTGCGCCTCTCCTCAGGATCGGTTTCAGCGTTTGAGCCTCCGAACGCCCCGGTCTCGGGTGGTGGAAGAAGCTCCTCGGATATATGGGTGACCTCAGGCTCTAGCAAGGTCCTTCCTAGCTAGTCTCGCTCGACTAGGTCGACAACCGACACAATCTCAGTAATTCGCATGGCAGTCTCTAGAGTAGCGACCTGTGATGCCTCTTGGTAAGCCACCTTCCTCTTCATGGCTTGGAACAGCCTGGAATTCGGATATATGGGTGACCTCAGGCTCTAGCAAGGTCCTTCCTAGCTGGTCTCGCTCGACTAGGTCGACAACCGACACAATCTCAGTAATTCGCATGGCAGCCTCTGGAGTAGCGACCTACGATGCCTCTTGGTAAGCCACCTTCCTCTTCATGGCTTGGAACAGCCTGGAAGTTGGCATGCCCAACATGTCTCCTACATAAGAAATCAAGGGTGAGTCGAACTATAAAAAGAAAAGAAAGTAAAGAAGAATGCCCAAGCCTGAGGTGACGACCTACCTGGAGGACTCATCCATGCCTGGACCTACACTCTTGCCTGCAGTCGCTCACTTAGAGTTTCCTCCCCAAAGTCCCTCACTCCCTCTCTCCAGGTCATCAAGAATGGCCATCCGCTACTTAACTCAAGGAAGATATACTTCCTCTTCCAGGTAGGGTTGCAAATAAGTCAGATCAGATCCGATCTGAATCTGATACCGATCTGTTAAGAAGCGGATTCAGATATCCCTCCTGATCCTAACAAATCGGATCAGATCGGAAAAGCCGATCTGTTAACTTAACGAATCGAATTTGGATATTGATTTATCCGATCCATTATGACCCACTCCGATTCGTTAATTATGAGATATTATATATTATATATTATTCACATATTATATATGTATATTTTATATATTATATATTATATATTTTAATATATTCTTATATTATATAAATAATATAATATATTATTTTATAAATATAATTTTAATCGAATCGGATATCCAATAATATATTCAAATTCGAATTCAAATCATACATTTGAAAATCCGATGAATCCTTATCGGATTTGGATCAGTCATATTTTCTTAACGGGTCGAATCGGATATGCCCCTACTGAATCCAATCTGATCCATTTGCAGCTCTACTTCCAGGCCGGTACGTTGGAGGGAAATCCGTTCAACAACTTACACCCAGGTCAGTGGAGTGCTGGAAGGGTTCTTTTTATATGGCACAGATCGACAAAGGTCTTAATATCTAAAGGGAAGCCGACGTGGTGATAGAACGAGATGGTGCTGATCAGGGTCCGAATGGAGTTGGGATGAAGTTGATCTAAACTAATGTTGTAATAGTTTAGTACCTTGGGAATAAGCAAATGAAGGGGAAACCAAAGACCCACTTCTAGGGCCTCCTCGAAGATAGCGATCTCGTCATCCCCATGCTCCCACAAGTACCCCTCAAGAGGAAGAGAGTATCTGAATTGATTCGGAATCTTATACTGAGTTGTAAGCTCGTAGACGTTGTCAGTAGAGAGCTCGAAGGGACTGAACTGGTCTGGTGCTTTAGCCTATGTGAAGACGAGGCCCTTTTATGAGAAACTCGCCAGTCTTGGGTCGAGGTCCCTTCCTTGGCTCGACAGGACGGACCCCCCTCTTCCCTGGACTCACTACTAGATGAACATACTGACCTAGCTGACAATACCAATCACTCCGATAATGCCGAGCTCCACGATCTCACCAGGAACCCCAAAGATAGGGACGAGAAAAATAGGCCCTCGAGCGTCCTATTTATAGGCAGATGAACCAAACCATGGACTATTGAGATTAGGTGGATCAAACGGTTTGTAAGGGTAAGGCGGTTCGTATTCCGATCAGTTTAGCACATTTTTTACGTCCACACGACCTAATGGTTGTGGCATCCATGTGTCCCCAATACGCTACCTTGTGCCTAGGTCGGACCGACCGACCGAAATGCAAACAGCTAGGTGGGATCTGAGGTCGATGTAAGAGGCGACTTGCTTCCACTGAACTGCCTTGGCCCGGGCAAGATATCGGGTCAGCATGAAAGGCGACCCACTTCTACCGACTTGACCTGAGTCAGCTAGCGACCTGCCTAACGTGTTGGGCGACCCCCTCCTTAAGCAGGTTATTGTCTCCGACTTCCCCGGGATCAAGACACCACATCATAAGAGTCAGTTATCACCCCGCCTACTTTAGGCGTGACTGCATAAACACTACCCGCTTACGCGGAGTCCACCTCTATGCGTGAAATCACCTCCGAACCAAATGGGTCGGAGATCTCGGACACACTTCATGAACCTCACAACAGCTTGCCTATATAAAGGCATCCCCTTCCTTAGAAAAGTTATACACAACTTAGCATTCACAACTCTCTAACTTTCTCGCTTTTATCTCTCTTAACACTCTTCACTAACTTAAGCATCAGAGTACCCACCCCGGGTCAAGCAACCCGGACACTCTGATCTCTCTCTCTCTCTCTCTCTCTCTTGCACCTCGACTAGACGACCAACTCAATTTGATATTCAAGCTGTCCGCCAGTAGGGAGCACCACATCACGCATCATCATATATCAATGTTTGCTTGGGACATTCTAATGGTTTATACATCTCATTTTTATGATGAAATTACACTTCACATAAAGTCATAAACTATTAAAATACATTTTTCTTATGTATAGAATTATTAGAGGTGTAGGTTATATAAAATTCATATATTTTTAATATATATTTGAATTTCCATGGTGTATCTATGTGTATTTTAAATTTTCCCTTATATATATATATATATATATAATCCAAACACGTTTCTTTTAATTGCATCTTCAATATTCTTTGCATTCAATACTTTGAACCTTGCACCCAATTTTACATCACATAAGTAAAATGTGATGCTAGGGCTGTTCATAAGAATGCCCAACCCGACCAAACCGACCAACCTGGACCGACCTAACCCGAGTCAGCCGGGTTTTCATCCGTACCGGTCGGTTTGGGTTGGGCACATACATAAACCGAAATCTTAGGTCGGTTTCGGTTTTCTTGCATAAAAACCGAAACCAACCCGACCCGAACCGAACTAGTATTCTACTAGTTTGGTAGTTCCTACTTCCTAGTTTGAGTAGTTTCCTAATTCCTATAGTCTTCTACTTTTAGACTTCTACTAGAACTAGAACTCTAGAAGGCCCATTAGGCAATTACAATTAGAATTCAATTAGGTGTCCTTTTTTAGTTTTTTACCTAGATTAGAATTTAGAAGGTTTCTAAATTTTTCTTTTATTGATTTACCTACCTAGATTTACCTAGTTTTTTACTCTAGAAGGCCCATTATTGACACTTGTTTTTACATGAAGAATTTATTGATTTTATTCTTTACCTGAATTAAATTTAGATTTATCTTGGACTCTTGAATATCAAATTATCAACTAATTCGGATTTTATTTGGCTTTGTACAGGAGCAAAACCGAAATCGACCCAACCCGACTCAAACCAACCAAGTCGGTTTGGCCTGTCAGTGGGTCGGTTTCGGTTCCCACCTTAGCTAACCCGACTAGGTCGGGTCGATTGGGAAAATCCCAAGAAACCGACCCAACCCGACCCGTGAACACCCCTATGTGATGCCCCTCACTAAATAGTGTATTTTGCCAATGCTAAAGATGCCTATATATATATATATCTATATATATATATATAAATATAGATAGATATATATTTATATAGATAGATAGATAGATAGATAGATAGATAGATAGATAGATAGACCAGATACCTTGAGGACAAAACCCAAACCCTATAGGGTTTTAATATAAAATCTCAAACTCGTCCCAAACCGTATAGTGTTTTGATAAACGGGCCATACTAGGGCCAGGACAGGTTGAATACCCTAAAATTCTCATGAAATTGCCATCCTTACTAAGAATTCTTCCAGGTGGTCCAGGTCTTTCATTGAGTTTAAAAGTAGCAAGTACTGATGTTCGACAAGTTGTTATTACGGAATTTGATAAGAAGTTGAAATCTGTTAAGGCGGGGAAAAAGGTCTTAGGCGTAATCTTTGTTGCAGTTTTTGCTGCTTAGGAGGATTACAAGAATTTCAATGAAAACCCTTGGGTCCAGTTCAATAGAAAGCAGTGGTTTAAAAAACAAGTGGGAGACTGAACCGCTTTTGCCTTTTTTTTTTTTTTTTTTGACAAAAACCGCTTTTGCCTCTGGGTTGTAGGTAGGTCAACAGTTCGTTGTATATATTATCTAATTTATTTTTTTTCAGTTTTTAATGTTTTTATTTATAAAAAAAAATGCTAAAAACTGGGATTTGAGACAAAAAGAGAATTTTTTACAACAATAACTGGGCAATGCACCCTCCGCCCTTAGAATGCATAGATCTTGAAAATATAGTAAGAAATTGTGTGCAAATGATTTGGGTGCATTTGTTTGCAATGTAAATTTATTTGCATATGCAAAACTATGTAGTTCAAATGATTTAAATGCAAATTCTCAATTATTTTTGTTTCAAAGTTTACCTTATTTAATTTGGATCTAGTAGGGATGAACATTATTCAGTTAAAACCAAAAAATTTGGTTTCAGTTTTTCCAGGTTTTGGTTATTTCAGTTCAGTTAATTCAGTTATTGAATATTAAAGTTTCAGTTTTCAAAATTTCAAATAAAGTTAACCAAAAAAACTAAACAAATTTTCTATATAATATGTAATATCCGATATATAAGACAACATAAAATATATTTATATTAATATAATATAGTATATATAACACAACAAATTTCCTGTAATTAGGTTTCAGTATGATTTTCATATTTTATTTTAACTTTATAATTTCAGATCATTTGGCATAGATCTTAACCAAATAAACGGACTACTCGCCCCTAGATTGTAGTACATAAGAAAAATAAGAACTAAAGTGGAAAAAATTAAAATCCAAAATAAGATTAAACCACATTTTGCATTATTTTCATTTGAACTCCCATACATTTGTATTGGTGTAAATAAAATTCACTGCAACCAAACTTAGCGTAGGAACATATTATAGCAATCATTCATTAACTACTTAACTTTTTTTTCTTAAATAGCCAATTAAATTAAGCGCCATTGGTTCATGAGTACTTTTGTGCGTAACATTTGAGTACACATGGTTTGTGTAGTGCAAAACTCTGAAGAATTTAATTTCATTGAAGATGGAATGGTCATCTGGATTGTAAATATCATAAATGAAAAAATAGATGAACTGAAACCAAAATCGGATGATCTTATACAGATCATCCATGTTTAAAAGATTCAAAAGATTGAAACCCTGATATACCTCTTTGCATAGTTTCACAAACCATGTCAATTACTATATACATAGCAAGAAGCTCTCTTGGACTGCAAAACAACTAAACATTGTAACTCGAAGAAAACCTAAGCTTTCCCAAGTATGTTCGAAGTCTAATAACATCCTCCAAATCAGCCTTGCATACTTACACTACACCGAATAGTACATGGCAGACAACTTTTACTTAGACCCCATTAAGAATGCATAGTGCTATAATCAACCTTGCATCATCAATGACTAAAGGCATTGCCACCTACGATCAGAAAGAGACCACTGATTCAGGATGTAAAGAAGACGGTAGTCGAGATACAGCAGTATCAGTTTCCTCATTCTCTTCAAAGTTTATTGGTCTCCCATTAACAAGTTTCCTGGAGTCAAAAAGACCAAGAATTAGATATGATCTGGATAACAGATTCAATGCCAAATAAGCTCAAGTATAGGAAAAAGAAAAATTAACAATGGATATGGCACTGAACAGAACAGAATGGCGAAATACCATATCGCTGGGACAAGGCTTAAATAATGTTGGCAATGATGATGATGAATGGAAAAAGGATAGAAAGCCACTGGACAAATCCAGAGATAGAAGTAATAAAAGGGATATTATGTGGTTTTGTACAATATCAGAAGAAAATGGAGCAAAGATATCTTTACACAAAGGGAGAAAACCAGGCATATAGTTCACTGAATGAGGTGTTACAGTTACAACCGGACAACCAAGGAATCTAACACATGGCCTTCATAAACAAAGTTATGCCAAAGAAACCATAAACAGGATGAAGATTCCGTCATGTATTATAAAATATAAACTCGTGGTATTTTGAACCTATGTTTGCAAAACCAGAACATACTTGCCAGCTGAAACAGAAGTCTAATTTTAGGGTTGCACTGCATTCAAACAAATATTTAAATCATATTAGATGAATCAAAGAGGAAGATTAAAGAATCTTAATAAAAGATGGAGAAACTAAGAAAAGCTGAAAGTTTTAGGAAATTTATTTAATGAACATAAAGAGGGTTCTAATGGAGGTTGTACTAGAACTCCAATATAAATGGAAACAGTATGTTGTTGTGTACCATTGTAAAATTGACGTTTCCAAAGTAAAGGATTTGTTAAAAAAGATGAAGGGAAATGCATTAGGAATTTAGGACAAAAAGGTGTCCCAATAAAAGCTTGGAAAGACATGGGAGAGATATGCTTAGTATGGCTAATTAAACTATTTAATAAGATTATCAAAACAAAGATGAGCAGGGGTAAGGCTGCACACATTTGTCCCTCCCTAGACCCCACATTGGCAAGAGCCTCATGCACTGGGCTGCCCTTTTTATCAAAACAAAGATGTTGGATGATTTGAGAAAAGCTCTATGGTGCATATATTTTAAAACAAAGGCAAAATACAAAGTTGTAATAATTATTGTGAGATTCAACTGATGAGCCACATTAATGCATTATGAAACTTAGGGAGAGTGTAATGAAGCAAAGGTAACATCATGAAACAAGTGTATAAAACCAAATTGGTTTTACAACAAGAAAAACAACCATGAAAGTTATCTTTCTATTGAGAAGGTTGATTAAAAAGTTTGGAGAGAAGGTGAAATCTTTATTTAGCATCCATTGATCTAGAGAAAGCATATATGATATAGTTGCATCATGAGGTAAGTATATTAAAAAAACACAAACAATCGATGGCATCTACACTCCACCATGTATTGGACCTTTGCTCCTATTTCTAGCAGTTGAAATATCAATTGAGTTTGATAAATTAAGTAGGAAATAAAAGAGAGCTTCTTTGGCCACATGCAGAGACTATTGACCTGAAATTTTCCCAGCAAGAAACCTCTTCTCTAATAGCTTTTAGATTAAAATTTGAAATTTCAATTTGTTAGGGCTACTTAGGGAGTTGGAGTAATAGAAGTTGGGGTAGTATATAACTCACATTTACATTATGATGTAACAATTTCTGGGTTGAACCTGTCATACAATTACATGGTTCATATATTTGATAACAATTTCTGGGTTGTGGCCTATAGATGAACCACTACACAACCAACATGGTTGTATTTCTGGTGGAGCCTTGGACACATCAAAACATGTTCAACCACAACTTTTATTTGCAAATTGCAACATGCCTTCACACTTCAAGTAGTGTTATAAGTAGCAATGCGCACCTTTTGTAGCCAAGACTCTCTTCTGATAATGCCTTCTCTAACCTTTCCTCAAATGGTGTTGCATGCCAATGGACTTTCTGGTCCTATAAACAAAATAACATTCCTTCAAAACCTTAGTAACCTCTAAGAGACCATACATGCATATATGCATAGATACATGTATACTTCTACATGTGCAAGTAGGTGTATATAAAATGAACAATACAAAATATAATGAAGTACCTCTTTGTATTTGTTAGTTGAATTTGGGATCCCATTCCCATCCCACCACTTAGATGAGATACGAGAAGGCTCTTCATCATTCCAGTGTGCAGCAACCATTCCAAGAATAGGCCTATCCCCATCAGAAGTTTTAGAAGAATAAGATCTTCCACCCGGGAAAACCCCACAATTTTGATCAGCATCATCTTTTGGGGGTGATGATGGCTTCAGCCAGTGAGACAAGCTTGCATCAACCTTTGACTCCTTGACAGCCATATTTTCTCTCTCCTGTTCCATTTCTAACTTGTTTGAGTAAGAAACAGATGCATACTCAGGAACTGCACTTGCAATCTCCTCAAGAGAGTCTCCTGTGTGACCAAGTTGTTCCTGATGGGTGCTAAAATCTTCTTCCTTCAGTGCTTTCCACTGAGAAAAATTCTCAACAGGGTTCAGAACCGGATAAACATACTGGGACCTGATCCGAGCATTATTCCCATTTCCATATTTGTCTAGGTTTACTGGATAAATGGTTCCAGGTGTTTGCATCTCATCAGTTAGTTTTAATGGAGTTGGATAAGGAGAAGACTCTGATTCATTGTGTCTACCCGAGGAATTAGATTTCAAGCTTTTTCCATTTGAAGGAAGATTTTCCGTATCTAACTCACATTTGAAACGCACACACTTGTTTTTAGATTCGGAAGCAATGGCTGGTATCTCCGGAGTAACTAATGCGGATGTTTCATTAGTACTAGGATGAAGAGGAAATGTTATTGCCGTACTAGGATTTTCAACCTCACTGCATTCATGATGCCTGGTATAGTCCCTTCCTACCAGCTCCTGCCCCTTTGGCATGCTGCTTCAAGTAATGAAAACAGTCAAACATTAGCTAGCTACACAAATTTTGTGAAAATGAAACCAGAGGTCCACCAATGGATGCTCATACATATGGGAAAAACTAAAAGAAAAAAGGTTTGTTGGATCTCTCTGGAACATATCTTAATAAAAAATGGGTATGTCACCACAAGTTTCAGACTTTGTTTAAGGAATCTTCTGCCATATTTCTTCTTCTACCTATTAAGGAGAGTTCCATGTATCATATATAAATGGGTGAAATCAATTTAGTCATAACATTAATAATCAAGCATAGATGATAGATCTTATTTCACACATGATGAATTGAATAGAGAAATTTAACCTGACAGATGTATGATTTTGAGAATCCGATTCCTTTCCCAATTCTTCACAAAGCTTAACAGGGGAAATGGAAATCTGATTGGGATGCTCGTCCCATTGGAGTTTCTTGATAGATGCACCAGGAAGCCACGAGTGGAAATTGGAAGGTTCTGAATCTCCATTGTGGATTGCTGCATCTTTGATTTTCTCAGACGCTTTCCGAATTTCAGCCGGAGTTTCAAGAAGTGCCCCACAAGCTTTAAGGAATTTTGCCTGTTAGGGAAAAAGCGTTATATAAAGAACACAAAACAGAAACTTATTGGGCATTCCAATAACTGAATATAGAATGTGACCCTCAAAAAAGAAAGCCAAAATTACAGAACCCGTGTTTTAGAAGCACAAGGCACAAAAAAAAGTGCAAGGGGCATTTTGCACCTGAGGTACGAGGCACACGCCTTTTCAAAGCAAGGCACAAAAATGCAAATAAAGAAATAAAAATGCCAAAATTTTCAAAAAAATGTAAAAATATATATATATATATATGAAACATAATATTAATTAAAAATATAAACTTAAATTTAAAATAAATATTTTAAAAACCTATTGTCTCAAATTAAAATACATAAGCATAACATGTAAAACATATCTAACATGAAAATTCAAAAATAATACCATGTATAACATGCAAAACAAATTCCAACATGAAAAACTCTCAGCCTCCTTATTTTTGTCTCCAATTGCATTACTTCAAAGAGCCAATGTGAGGTTAGACATTATGCATTCCCGATTTTACAAGCCACTTTTGTACCAAGCCCCTTAAGTCATTCAAGTATGCTTCGAACCCAAAATATTAAATGGAAAGGAAAGCAATTCATGGGATCAAAAGGAGATTGAAAATGTTGTTTAAATATATAAATGGCCCATAATTTAAAAATGGATAGGGAACCGAACATAGTGGATTTTGGGAACGGAATTATGTGGAACCCTGTATAGTTGGGACAAGGCATCAAGGCCTAGGGCCTATTCATTTCCTCTTAACTCTTACCTCATAAGAGGAATCTTTTAACTTTAAGAGAAAAGTAGTTGTCTATTTCCTCTTATCTCTTATTTCTTAAAGTGCAATCATACAATTTTTTGTTTTCCAACAATACCCCCAAAAAGACAAACAAAAACTCTCATATATGGGGGTCAAAATGGATATTTGATAATTTTCAGAATTCAGAATTCAGAACAACATTCTCTGCATTCAGAGTTCAGAGGAAAGAAAAGTTCACCAATACCAATAGACCTCTTAATGTAGTTATTGCACTTTCAAATGTCAGACTTCAAAGCAAACGAACAGGTCCTTAGTTGAGTTGAGTTGAGTTGAAGAAAATATCACAATTTTTAGAAACTTCACTTGCACAAGGCTCTATATGGTTGCATACTTGCATGTGAAATGAAAGAAAGCAAATGATTTGTCCAAAAAATGATACTTATTATATTGTGCTTGGTTGCATGTAAAATGGCTTTGAGAAATGTTTTGGAAATTTTGAGCAGTAGTTGTGGGAAACCTGCATGCCCTCTATCTTTCCATGAGTTATTTTCTGAAGTGAGGGTTTGCCCCCCCTGATTAAATCTAATGACATTAAATCATTCAGATTCATTTTCCATAGAGTTGTCAATGGATCAGGTAGGTCTGACAGATCCAAATCAAACAAGAAAATTATATAGGGTTTGGATCAATATTATTGTAATTATGTTAGTTTAAGTTTTGGTTGTTTTAAAACAATTAAGACCCAAGACTGATTATATATAATTGCATATATAATCATGTATATGCATATTTAATTGGTAGAAACATTTAAAGAGATAAAGAGAGATCTTCATATGGTGTTAATTTACCTAGAGAAAGCTAATTAAGGTTCAAAGCATCAATACTCCCCATATGCAAATTGAATTTTTCATTTGACTGAAACTATTTTTTATATTTTTTGGTCTAGAAATTTCACAAGAGATCTATCATATAACACATTAGAGTTTGAAAAGAATGAATTCTTTTAATATTTATATTAAACATGTCATTGACACTAAAAACTAATACATATCAGTCAATACACACGGAGACGTTGTGGTTTTTTGAAACTTCTTAAGGATATGTATGAGGGTGCAACAACCAATGTTAAAACACCCAAGAGATATAACAAAGTTTACAATAACAATGGATCTTCACCAAGGTTCAGCACCTAGCCCTTATTTATTTGAACTAAGCATAGATGAATTGGCTAAACATATTGAAGAGGTGATCCATGGTCCCATGGTGCACATTGTTTGCTGATACATTGTTTTAATTGATGAATCTAATGAAGGATTAAATGAAAAAATTAAGCCTATGGACAAATGTCTTAGAAAAAGAGTTTTATTATAAGTAGGACTAATATGGAATATATGACAGGTAAATAATAATAATGTGTGAATCGTTCACTTAGGAACGGAGACCAAGAGATAAACACAATGTGACCTTTTCCTATGCCTTGGTTCAATAATTCATAACAAGGGAGAGATTGAGGAGGATTGCATCCATAGAATTAAAGCAGGATGGGCAAAATGAAAGGGTGCATCCAAAGTTTTATGTGATAGGTGAATACTACTTAATCTAAAAGGAAAATTATATAAAACAATTGTAAGAACAGGTATGTTGTATGGAGCAAAGTATTGGGCGGTCAAGAAACATGTCCAACAACTAAAGTTGTGCTTGAACAGTTTGGTACCATTGATGTTTCTTCTTGACACATTTGGGGTTGATCAATACAAATTGGTGAGACATTTATCTTGCCGCATCACATTAAACACTCACTTCAACAAAAAAATGCATGTCATTGCCATTTAGTGGTAAAACATCAAATTTAAGGCTTCAACTCTAAATAGCAATGATTAGTTCCCCACATGCATTTTTTAGTAGAGAAGACTATATTATGTAATGTGACAGCATATTTTTTTCACCAATTTGTATTGATCAACCCAAAATGTTTAAGAAGAAAGAGCAACAGTACCAAACAGAATGTGGCAAAAATGCATACAGTTAGATGGATGAGTGGAAAAACTAAAAAGAATAGGATCAAAAATAAAGTCATTCGATAAATCCTAGGAATAACTCCAAGAGGTGATAAAATGAGAGAAAATAGACTGAGATGGTTTGATCACATGCATAGAAGACCATTAATAACACCATAAGAAGTGATCTGTTGCAAGTTGAAGGGGCTAGAAGGACTAGGGGTAAGCAAAAAAAGACACTGATTGAAGTAGTAAAAAATGATTTAAGCACCTAGAATTTATCAATGGATAAACAGAATGGAATGGAAAAACAGGACTCGTGTATCTGACCACATATGGTTGGGATAAGGCTTGGACGATGATGGTTATGATATCCGCATATTACAAAGATACCTCAATCTGATACCTACTTTTTCCTTCACAAGAATACCTATTTTACCATGATATAACTGTAGAATTACCATATTATGATGTCCAAAATGCATACAGTTGGATGGATGAGTGGAAAAACTAAAAAGAATAGGATCAAAAATAAAGTCATTCGATAAATCCTAGGAATAACTCCAATAGGTGATAAAATGAGAGAAAGTAGACTGAGATGGTTTGATCACATGCATAGAAGACCATTAATAACACCCATAAGAAGTGATTTGTTGCAAGTTGAAGGGGCTAGAAGGACTAGGGGTAAGCAAAAAAAGACACTGATTGAAGTAGTAAAAAATGATTTAAGCACCTAGAATTTAACAATGGATAAACAGAATGGAATGGAAAAACAGGACTCGTGTATCTGACCACATATGGTTGGGATAAGGCTTGGACGATGATGGTTATGATATTCGCATATTACAAAGATACCTCAATCTGATACCTACTTTTTCCTTCACAAGAATACCTATTTTACCATGATATAACTGTAGAATTACCATATTATGATGTCCAAATGTGCCAATTTATCAAATACTTAGGTTATTGTCAAAGGAATAACTGTCAATTATAATCAGGACTATCAGGTCAAACCTAATAGTCCCAATCGCAGACCCTATAGGTCTGGTTTGGAAGTGGTTTTGCACTTTCACTTATTAAGTAGGGTCCAGGTCAAGACCTATTAACAGCACTAATTCTCCAAGATAAATCAAGCAATAGGAAAATGTTTTGTTTTCATATTGAATTTGGATATCATTTGTCAATGAAAGGATTCACTTTTCTGTCATTTTACAAGAAATTAAATGCAACCAAAAAGAAAAAAAAAAAGTAAATACTTAAAGTATCTACTAAAATCACCGTTCTATCATAATACATTAGAGTAGTAGAGCACCTAAGGAACACATCAAGGAAAAGGAAATGCAATATCACACTTACTGTAGTGTAATCTACACCTTGTGAAATTAATCTGACGAGAAATAAATAAATTTTAAATATGAATTTATGCTTGCTTTAGAATATCTTCAAAACTTCAAGGCTCAATAAATGCATTATTATTTAACTTCCATGTAACCAAACAAAACTATATTTTGTTAGTTGTTTACCAGTTAGAACATGATCACAGAAACATGTATTCTCTCTCAAAGTGCAATTTTTAAAGCAGAACAAGCTACAGATACCAAAAGGTTTGCAAAAAATCTAACGGCATAAATAAAGACAACTCACACCTCATCCTTGAGCTCCCTGACATCACCATCTCCATAAACATCAGGCAGTGGAGATCCCGGATTATGATTCTCCAGATCCTCGCAAGGAAAACCTTCTTTCTCTTTAAGAAGAAAAAAAAAATAGAAGTCCATTCAGCTGTACTACTATAAAATACTTTATGGAAAATGTACAAAAACAAACAGATGAAGAAAATTTTAATTTAAATGATCAGATACTCCACAGATGAAGGAAAAGTTCATTTAAATAATCAGAAATTCCATAGTTGATAGAAAGTAAGAATTACCAAAATGGCAAAATAAAAGTATGAATCAAGATCACCTCAAATGCAGTTTTACACTAACAAATACCTCACAAGATAGATCCTAATTACAAAACAGGGGTGAAATCCAAATCACAAACAATTCGATACCCTCAATTTCCAACATCAGTTTTTACCTTCAGATAGAAGTAAAGATGAGAGTTGATTTCTCGATGCAATGGAACCACCCTGCTAGATTAAACGAAACCAACAAGAAATCACGCATGCATTCACAAACTAATAAGCAGAAAAAAAGGATACATTCTTCATCTACTTAAAAAATCCAATACTAAGAAGACGTGTAACTACAGAATTGAAACAAAATAAACAATAAAAAAAAGACTACCTTGCCCTTTGAAGCAACTGAATCAGAAATGATATGAGATTGAGACCGGTCTGCATCTTTAATTCGAAAACAACCAAAGAAACACCCCATCTTTCTCAACAATCTAAAGATAAACCCTGGAACACGATCAAACCGAAAGCACATATCATAAATCGGAGAGATTAGAGTAGCCAAGACTGAGACCTAGAGAGAGGGGGGGACAAGCCGACAAAAGAAGAGGAAACGAAGACAAGCGAAGATGACGAGTCGGAGCGGATTCTTTTTCAGCTTTCCATTTGTGGAACGCGAGATTGTTTGTTTGGTTGTTTGATTGTTCGGCTCCATTTTGAAATTTAAATTTGGTTTAAAAACGAGGGAAAACAATATTGTAATTTTCTTTTTTTCTTTTTTAGTAAGCAATTTTTATGATACCTAAAAAAGGATGACACTTGAAAACCCTATACGTAAACTTTAATGAATACAGGTTGATTGGTTACATCACTTATCAGCCATTCAGCCTTATCAGGTACAGCCGTAGAGGTGTTTTTGCGGAATTCGGATCCACTCCTCAGTCCTTACAATACCGTCTTCACACTGTCCTCAGCCATTAAAAGCATAATACACGGTTTCAAGTGAGTGTGAGTACGGTCATGTATGAGATGTGCGGGGTGAGATTATGTTGGTGGAGGATTGAAAGGTATTTTATTAGTAGGTGATCCGGACTCGGACTGAATCCAATTTCGTTTTGTGGGTCGTGCCTGTTTGGCCCGAAACCCCTCAAAAAGGGAAGCCTAGCACAGTCCGTGTCACAAGCCTAGAGGGGCCCATGGTCAGTCGTACCGTGGACTCGTGGGCAGTATGATATTTTTAGAAAAATTAAAAGAATAACGAAAAATATTAAAATAAATTAACAAGATAGAAAAAAATTGAAAATATAAAATTTTATTCTATATGAATTTTAATATATATAAATAACAAAATGAAATTGAAGAAACAATTACAAAAAACAAATTGAAATAAAAATAGTATAATAATATTGAAAGCAACACATTATAATACATATATTTGTATATTAATATATTATATATAAATAAATGTATGTGTGCGCAATGTTGTGTCATGCCAACATGTTATTGCACTATCGGATCTGCTTTTCACAGAGGGCGCCTCACACGCATATCCTACTATGCATTGGGAACATCTCCCGATTCACACTTGGGTGCCTCACATGCACATCCACCCTGCATTAGAAACTATGCATGGTATGATGCGCATATAAGGTGGTGTGAGGCGCCATGTAAGAGGAGCAGATCTGGTCTCCTACCCAAGTCCAGCACGTCCCAATTGATATAATTACCGGGCTATGCTGGCCCACTCTATAGCTGTATTACCAAGATAAGGCATGATTATTGAGTGCAACTTGGTCAAATTAACCTGAGCCCAAACCACCCGGCCCACAACTTGAGTTGGACTTGGATTTGTGGTCCTTGGAATGGATCTAGCTCAAAACGTTAGGCTTGCTTATTATTTTTTAAATTAGGCCTGGGCCTAATTGGCCTGACCTCACCCCCACCTTGCGCCGATGTGAACTTGTCCAACTAAACTATACATTATATATACATATAAGCATATCTTTTCATATACATATATACAGGTATGTCAAATTTAAATGTAAGTTGACTGGCCAACCCCTAGTGGTAGGAGTGTTCAAATTTGGTTGATAAACCGAAAATCAAGCCAAATTAAATCGAATAAACTAATTCGGTTCGATTAATTCAACTATCGGTTCGGTTTGGTTTTTATTTAAAAAAAAAAATCGATTTTCGGTTTTAATTTGGGTTGACTGAAATTTTCAACCAAACCAAACCAAAAGTCGAATTAATGTCGTTATTTAATTAAATATATTAAACATTAATGTTTTATTTAATACTTTATACTAATTAATTATTATATTTTCCAATAAACAACTAATAATAGTTACTTAAAACCTAGACTCATTATTAATTGCTTATTAGTCATTAATTGTTCATTAATCATTAATTACTTTGGAAAATGGCCAATTCCCAATTCCCCATTGGCGTAGGGCTTTGGGCTTATTTTAGCTTTTAATTAATAATAGCTAATTAATTAAAACCATTGAGCTTTGGGATCATTCTAACTTTTAAATAATAATAGTTAATAATTAATTAATTAAAACCATTGGGTTTTGGAGCAATTTTAACTTTTCAATGCTTGTCATTTATGTGGAACCAGGGTCCAACCAAACCGAACCGAATTCGGTTATGGTTGGCTTAGTTCTAAAACATAATTCGGTTCGGTTTAGTTAGAAGAAATGGTAAAACCGAATAGTCAGTTAGGTCCCCTGTTTAAACTGAACCGAACCAAACTGACCGATTGTACACCCCTACCTAGTGGGAATAGGGTCTGGTTTTCTAGAATTTTTTATTCGACATAAATTACCCCTTAATCACTGAATATATATATATATATATATATATAGCAATTAAAAATTAAAAATTATATTATATATATGTTGCAATTTTTTAATTGCTAATATAATTATTGCATTTTTAGTATGTTTGTTTCTAGAATTAAAAACCATTTTGTGTATAAATTTTAATTGGTAGAGTTTATAGATTCTATTTAATATTATATTCCCAAATATTTGTAAATATTTAATATGTTGTTATTTAATGTGAGGTAAATTAGAATAATAATTAATAATTGATATATATATATATATATATATTAATTTTAAGTACTAAAATAATTATTCTATTATTAATATTTTTATTTGCATAAATTTCTTGAGATCAAAATAATTTTTTGATTTTAATGTGAATTTGATAGATTATTTATTTGTTTATTCTATTAGTTTATAAAATCACAATTTTTAATATTATTCTTTCAATTTTTAGTAGGAATTGTTAAACATAAATATTTGTTATTTATTTAGATTACACTTAGTATGTATATACAATATTTAATAAAAGTTATTTTATTTCACTAATTAACACAAGAATTAAGTTGAACTAGTGGTTTAGGGGTTGATTTAAAACACAAGCATGTGGCGTGGTGGGAGACTTAGGTTTGAATCTCCCCTTTGTAAAATCTATTTTTAACAAAAAGGCACGGTTGCACGGTTGCATGGCATATTAGTTCATATCACATTGTATTGGACATATGTACATCGATATGGACCGATACGATATGCCCCGTAATAGGTGTATCTTATCGATATTTAAATCCTTGCACTTAATCCAATTACCAAGTCAACACACCACTATTCATACCTTTAATAGTAGTATAGATTTATAGAGCTTAAACTGCCTAGAGGTCATCTTTCATGGTTAAGGATTTGAAAAATCAAAAGTTCTATTGACCTTTGTTTTTCATTACCATTGGAAGAAAAACATCAAATTCAACTACCTCATGCATTCATTCTCTCAAAGGGAGTCTTAGCTTGGTTTAGGATTTATTTGCCACATTAGAAACCAGTCCTAGTCACCTATTGGGTCTCACAATTCATTTGAAACCTTCTTAATGAGTTCTAAATGGATCAGGCTCTAAAAATTGTTTTATATGTTCTTTTTATTATTACAAAATTTTGGGTAAAATATAAAAGCCGCCCCTATAGTTTCATTTTAACAAATACCTGTCCACACATGGACCCTGTATATATGTCCACCAATGGTGTGTGGGGCCCACCTTAAAAAATGTATGTAGACCCCACATACATGTCCAGACATAGACCCTACATGCATGTTCACCAATGATATGTCGGGCCCACATTGTAAAATGTACATGAGTCCTACATACATGTCTACCAATAGTATGTGGGACCCACCTTGAAAAATATGTGGGTCCCGCATACATGTCCACCAATGGTATGTGGGGCCCACCTTAGGAAATGTATGTGGGTCCTACGTGTTAAATGAAAGGTTTATTGGCCCACATACAAGACATTCATATACATAACACATATTTTCATCATATTACCAAATAGTCTTTTATCTTTTATGGTCTTTCCTATATCTATCAAAAACATTTTAACCAAACAGTCTTTGGTCTTCCAATATCTATTTGCAAAAGCTCATCCTGTCTTTTAACTATCAAATCTTGTAATAGATCTTTTAAAAAAGACTTGTCAAACAGGCACATAGTTTCATTGTACCTACATACAACACCAAACAGACTGATTGCAATGCTGATTTTGTGCCCATTAGGAGGGCTTTCACACACCTTCTCCTAGCTTTACATGGTGGGCCCCATATAGAAAACTTAGAACTTTAGAAGCTTTGTTTGGTTAGAAAACCCATAATCCTAAATGTTTTTTCCTTCAACCAATAATAAATCTTTGTGGTGAAGCTGGTTTTTATAGATTTTTTAGAGTGGGTTAGTGAAAGCAACTCAATTAAAGTTGCTAAACCAACTTCATTAGAAAGTCATTTTATTGGCCGAATGAAAGCACTTTCCTTCAGCCAAGAAATCGTCTTTCCGGTAAAGCTGGTTTTTTATAGCCTCTTCAAAGTGAATTAGTGAAAGCAACTCCAATCAAAGCTGCTAAACCAACTTCATAGAAAAGTCATTTCTTCTTTTCGAGTTTCCAGCAGATGATTTTTGAACCATCATTGGCCCAGATGGTCAAACCATTCAGCCCGAAAATATCCCAATCAACTAGTTCAATTTGATCTCAGATTGAAATTTTGCCAAAAACCATTGACTTAATCAGCGACCCGCTAACCCAAGCAATTGAACCATCAATTCGTTTGACCAAAAATATTATTTTTGGTTATTTTTGTTTTCTTTTTTTAAATTGTAATGGACCATACATTCAGATTAGATGGTTGAACTACTGATTTGGAAACCGATGGCTAAATTGGTTTTGATTCCGAGCCAATTTTTAAAACATTGGTTTTTATGGCTTCTTCAAAGTGGAATAGTGAAAACAATTACAACGAAAGCTACTAAACCTGAAACTTCACCGGAAAGTCATTTATTTGGCCCAATGAAAGCGTTTTCAGGCTTTCCAGTTTTTTCACTAAACTAATAAGTTTTCCTTGTGGGGCCACTTTAAACTGGGGCTGCATTTGGATGCGATGTAAATCAAGAATCGATGTAAAAATTACATCGGTTGGGTTTTGTAGGCGTTTGAAAAGAGGGTGTAATTATTATCAACGTAACCAAACCACCAGGCCATCATCGACTCATTGCTACTATAATTTGAAGGTCGAGGAGTCTCTCTCTGTCTCTCTTTCTCTCTCTGTTGTCGTTGCTAAAGTTTGAAGGTGGAGTCTCTCTCTCCCTCCCACTAGGGGTGATCATGGGCCAGGTCGGGCTTTGCACTTATGATAAGGGATATAGTTTAGGCTCGGGCCCAGCCCCCGGGTCTATAACATAAGCCCTAGCCCAAGTCTACACGGGCCCAGGCCGGGTCGGGCCTGATTTTAGGCTAATGTCTTTCATATATAAACCATTACATATCTATAATATTTTATATTAAGTGACATAACATGCATATAAACTTTTATTTTATATATTATGTAATATAAAATATTACATATAATATAAATTATACATGTCATGTTATAATATTTATATATAAAATATATAATATAATATAAAATAACATGTATACATTATACACAAAATGTATAAATTTAAATATATGCGGGCTGGGTCGGGCCCGAGCTAGGCTTGAAATATTAAGCCCAAGCCCGACCCTAAAATTTGTGAGCCTGGGCCCGGGCCAGGCCTAAGCTCGGAATTTCCAGGCCAGGCCGAAATGATCACTACCTCCCACATTTTTTTGATCAATTACAAAGGTCATTCTGTACAGTAGGGTAGTGACAAAGACCCCTATACTTTAATTTGCGACAAAGGCCCCTCTAAACATTTACGTTGTGATGAATACCCTTGAACCGTTAAATTAGATAATGGAAGGTGTTAAATTATCAAACTATCCCACTAAACTTTTTTTTATTTTACTTTTTTGCCATTCTCTCTTAAACTTTCTCTATTTTTTATTCCCTGCCATTGTCTCGCTAAAGCCGAAGAGTACTATGAGAGCAATTCTGGAAAATCCGCTAGACCAAAATGTCCTGTCACTTTATGCAGAGTTGATGTGGGAGGCCCACAAAGATGCTAACCGTGCTGAGAGATACTTCAATCAAGCTATTAAAGAAGCTCCAGACGACTAGTAAAAATAGCCAATCTATTTCAAGCTTATCCAGTTGAACTCGTCCAATATCAAGTCTTCTTGAGATTGATTGAATTGGGTTTTCATTCACCTCGAACTTGGCTTTTGTGTGCAGTTATGTTCTAGCTTTGTATGCCCAGTTCCTATGGGACATCGACGAAGTGGAGGGAGGGGAAGAAAATGAGGAACATACAGTAGGGAAAAACAACAGAAATATGGTAACACTGCAACCACCACCACCAAAATTCTGTAGAGTTCCTCCTCTACCACCAACCTTGACTGTTGATTCTAATTAAAGACTTTAAGAGAATTAGTTATATTAGTATCTGTTTCTCTTTCTTTCTCTTTTTGAATAAAGAAATCTGGAGCAGTAGGTGAGAGATGCTAGGTTAGGCCGCCAAAAAGCATATGACTATAATTTTTCTTTGTTTCTAGAGAGGAGACGACATAGTTGAGAGTTATTGACTGGTGGGTTCATCATTCATTTTTGGATGTGAGGATGTGAATATATAAAGAAATGAATGCAAATAATCTTTCATGGCTTAATTTCATCTGTCAAGTGGACATAGAATTTTTTTTTTCTTACCATAAAGTGGTTACTCATGAATTAAGATTGTTTATTAATCAAACCAAATCCCTAGGAATTAGCTATTGATCTTGTTTGCCTGATTGAAGTGTTTGAGGGAACAAATCGGAGAAATATTGTAGGGCTTGTAAACCCATTCCTAGAGTTTTAAGATGATCATATTGAGGAGTTATACCCTCCTCTAAGTGGAGTGATAAAAAAAATCCTTCCCCCTATCAATTAATGGAGCCATCATACAATAATCTACAGGTCTTAGATTTGTCAGATAATGCATTTTTTGGTAAAATTCCCAGGAACATTGAGGTTTTAAACAACTTGTTGATCTTATGTGTATACAGGAACTCACTCGTTGGTTTTATCCCAACAAGTATAGGTTATTTGTGTTGGGAATAATCCCTACATTTTCCTTGTGAAAAACCACGGAGATCTTAACCACAAATATCAAACATGCAACAGTAATGAAACATATAGCCAAACACAAAGGAAGTAATAATAGTAGATGCCAAGTTTTTACGTGGAAAACCCCTCAATGTGAGGGTAAAAACAACGGGACCAAAGTTCAAATCATCCACTATTAGTAATAGTAATGGGATACAATATTTTTCTATCTAGTTACAACTAGATGATGAACATCAAGAAAACTCTTGGATACCAATAAACAGAAAACATCATTAAAATGGGTAACAAACAAGAAATCTCTCACCAAAGGTGGAAGTACAACAATGGAAGCAAGAGGAGATGCTGAAAACGGATTTGTCTTCTTCGTTTCAGCCCTTATAAATCTTCTTCTTTTCTAAACCCCTTTTCTATTCTCTGATATTTTCTAGAGAGCTGTTAGAGTTGAGAGAGTGGAGAGTGAGCTCTCTCCAATTCATTGGTTAGCCCAAAAGACGTGTTGGCTTACCTTGCAAGCCAATGCAAAAAGTCTCTTGACTTTCCATTATCTTTCCTTTTGTCTTTTGCTTCATTTCTTTTCTTGTCTTTATTAGTGGGTCCCATATCATAAGGAGGGAACCCCAACAATCTCCCTCTCCCGACTTATGAGGACTGCACCATGCCCAAACCTGCAATGCTTTTACAATATTCAAACTTTTCTTTCGGTAAGGCCTTGGCCATCATGTCTAACCCATTCTTTTTAGTGTGAATTTTCTCAAGTTGCACTTCCTTTTCTTCAAGAGCATTTCGAATCCAATGACACCTCACATCAATATGTTTGGACTTAGAATGAGATCTTGGATTCTTACACAGGTGAATAACACTCTAACTATCACAATGAAGTGTAAATCTTTCTTTCTTCAAACCAAGTTCATTTAAGAACCTCTTCAGCCACAATATCTCCTTGCAAGTCTCTATATACAGCGTCTGTAATTGGCAAGGCTACACATTTTTGCAACTTGGACTACCATGACACTGCTCTCCCAGCAAAAGTAAACAAAAAACCTGATGTAGACTTTGTAGAATCAATGTCACCTGCCATATATAAACCCTTCAAACATAGGTTTACCACCACCAAAAGACAAATATACTTTGGATGTGCCTTTCAAATACTTAAGGATCCATTTCACGGCAAGTCAATGCTCTTTGCCTGGATTGGCGAGAAATTTACTAACCACACCAACTGCACGTGCTATGTTTAGCTTAGTACAAACCATAGCATACATAAGACTTTCTATGGTAGAGGCATAGGGAATGTTCTTCATTTCTCCTATTTCTTTCTCATTCTTTGGGCTTTGATCACTAGACAATTTGAAATTATTTGTCAGTGGAGTACTAACCGGTTTTGCTTTATCCATGCAAAATCTCTCAAGCAACTTTTCTATGTAGCTTTCTTCTGACAACCACAATCTCTTGGATTTCCTATCACGCGAGATTTTCATACCCAAGATTTGTTAAGCTAGACCTAAGTCCCCCATGGAGAAAGACTTGCTTAACTACTTCTTTAACATGTTAATTGTTGTCTTATCTTGCCCAATAATCAATATGTCATCAACATATAACAAAAGAATGATAAAATCATCACTAGAAAAATACTTAGTGAAAACACAATGATCTAAAGATGTTTTACCATACCCATGCTCTATCATAAAAGATTTAAACTTTTGGTACCATTGCCTTGGAGCTTGTTTCAAATCATACAAACTCTTCCTTAGCTTACAAATCATATGTTCATTTCCTTTGACTTCAAATCCTTTCGGTTGTTCCATGTAGATGTCTTCTTCCAAGTCAACACGAAAAAAAAAACTATTTTGACATCTAATTATTTAACCTCCAAATCCATACTTGCAGCCAAGCCCAATGCAATACGTATTGATGACATTTTTACCACTAAAGAGAAAATTTCATCAAAATTGATGCCCTTTTTACCATGGTTGCGAGCTCCTATCTTCATGTATACCCATTTGTTCTTGATTTCCTTTTAACCCTTGGGTAGTTCCACCAAATCATAGGTATGATTCTTATGCAAAGAGTCCATCTCCTCTTGCATAGTTTTGAACCATTTTTTCTTGTTCTTACTTTTTTGAGCCTCATGATAGCTTTCAGGTTCACATGCATCTGAAAGAATTATGTACTCATTTGGTGGATATTTTCTCGATGGTAGACGTTCCCTAGTTGATTTTCTTAATTCAGTTGGTGGCTCTTGAGGGGGCTGCTCCCCCAATTCATTATCATCGTCGACATCTTCATTGGGAACATTCTTATTATTTTTTGAGTTCACATTTCCTTGTTGCACATCTCCCCCATCATTTTTGTGCACCAAAGGAGGAGACACTGGATCCAAGTCTATAAGTTCACCATCATTTGCTTGAGGCTTCTCATTTTTTTCAAAGTCTTCGACTGTTTGGTCTTCAAAAAAGACCACATCTCTACTTTTGATGATTTTCTTTCCCACTGGATCCCATAACTTGTAACCAAACCTTTCATCTGCATATCCCAAGAAAACATACTACTTGGTTTTGTCATCAAACTTGGACCGCTCATCCTTGGGTATATGCACAAAGGCCCTATAACCAAATACCTTGAGATGATCATAGAAAATATCTTTTCTTGTCCATACCCATTTAGCAATATCACCATTCAAAGGAACTGTAGGAGACAAATTAATCAAGTACACAGTTGTACGCATCTTTCACAACTTTTCTTGTGGCAACATGCATCTAACTCTCTCTAAAATGGTGTGGTTCATTCTCTCAGTTACACCATTTTGCTGTGGAGTCTTAGGGACTGATTGCTCATGTCAAATGCCATGGCTTTTACAATAATTCTGAAATAGACCTTCATACTCACCACCATTGTCAGTATGAATATACTTGAGAGGTCTACATGTCTCTCTTTCAACCATAGCATAAAAAAGTTTAAAGACATCTAGTACTTGGTCTTTAGATTTAAAAACATTAGCCCAGACTTTTCTGCTAGCATCATCTATGAAAGTAACAAAGTAAGATGCACCATCAAGAGTTTTGACTTTCATAGGCCCACAAACATCAAAATGAATTAGTTCTAAAGCATGCTTTCTTCAATGAGGAGGAGAGCTTTAAAATGAAACTCTATTTTGTTTACCAAATAAGCAATGAATGCATGTATTAAAATGCATACATTTCATGTTAGTTAGCAGATTTTTCTTGGCAAGAATTTGCATTCCCTTCTCGCTCATGTGACCAAATTGTCTATGCCACAATTTTGTAGAGACTTCCTTCTCCATGATGTTCATTTCACCTTTGCAAACACGTGCCTGTGTATGGTAGAGAGTGTAACACCTGTTGCCTTTTGTTACCACTAGAGACCCCTTGGATGGTCTTTGATGATGCACAATCTGGCCGGTCTTAGCTGTCAATGATCTTGCCTCTGAACTGATTAACAGGGACCTGAAACGGAGGGAGAAGAGAAGCTCTGGGGAGAACCCGGCGTAAGGGCTCCGAAGCTCAAGTTAGAATCCTTCAAAGGCAAGATAAACCAGATAGCGCAAAAGTTAGCATACCTCATTCCTGGGGGGTGGGAGCCTTTTATAACCACCTCGCGCACTCACTTCCAGGCTTCCGTCAGATCGGGCATGATTACTTCTGAACTCCTGCCAGTTCGGATGTCATTTCCTCTGGCCGGACAGAACCACCACTGTTCCTTTTGTCGGAGCCGTCTCTACGGCTAGTGACGACGGTTGCAGGTGGCGGTAGCAGGAAGCCGTTTGAAATGCGGCTGTCAGGCGTCAGATCCCAAATCAGTCAGGTGCGTCGCCCTTGGATACGGACGTCCTTGGTGTCGGGTACGTTTGGTCAGCCTAGCGTTTCGGAAGCGAAGTGTTGGAGTGGCGAGCGAGGTGTCTTGAGTTCGGTTTGGAGTGTTCCGAGCTGCCATGGGCCAGCTCAGGTCAGCTTTGTGAGGCTTGGGGCCCAGTATAGTTCGTGCTCCTTGCAGGGAGCTCGAGTTCTCAGTAGGGAGCTCGCTCTTAATAGGGAGCTCGGACTCCCAGTAGGGAGCTTGCTCTTAATAGGGAGCTAGGACTTAGGGAGCTCGGGTTCTTACTTAGGGAGCTCGGACCCTTAACAGGGAGCTCGGGCTCCTAGGAGGGAGCTCGGACTTAGGGAGCTCAGGTTCTTACTTAGGGAGCTCGGACCCTTAACAGGGAGCTCGGGCTCCTAGTAGGGAGCTCGGACTCAGTAGGGCGGTCTGGAGTTCGGGCTCAGTAGCGAGCTTGGACTTTGCTCTCGGTGCATGCTTCGGTCGCTCTACTGTCCCGAGTTGCTTGTTTCTGCCACGTGTCGGGTAACTGCGAGGTCGGGCCAAATTCCCCTTCATCAATTGTCCCCCACTCCCTGCGACAAGGGTCCCGTCTTGGTGCGGGGAATTTGCAAGGTAGCATGAGGGTTTTGGTCCGTGCTGAGCGCGCTTGCTCTAATTTGATTTTCAAAAAAGGGCGCGCGCTTGGGAGTCGTGATGGTAGTTGTTCGGGAGTTGCGCTGCAGACGCTTTTATTGCGAGGAGACGTGCGCCGACACCCCGTCAGTTTCGAGAAGACGCGTGCCGACACCTGTCCTCTGACAAGACGTGTGCAACGCCTCGTTGGTTTTGGAGAGACGTGCGTTGATTGGTTTTGGAAGACATGCGGTTTATCGCGACTGTGGGCCGTTGGATTGGCTTCGATCTGGGCCGTCGCTTTCCGGCCGCTGTGGATATAAATAGCGCGCGGGGAGGGGGGACCCCATCCTTGCTATTGTTGTACATCTTGAGCTCGCGTCCCAGGTTCCTTTCTTGTTCGAGCTTTCGTGGTCTGCTTCAGTCTTCTTCCCGGGTGAGTGCTTTTGGAATCCCGTTCTGTTTCCCGATGTCTAGTTTGGAGGGTTCAGACTATTCAAGCGGGTCTGATGTAGGTTCTACGAACTAGTTTGCGTCCCCCGGTAGTTCAAGTGTGCCCGATGTAGGTCCTGAGGAAGGGGTCGGGCCTACAGCCCAAGGTGCTTCGGGTAGGTCGGCGTCCACCTCCTGTCGTGGCCGGGTTGTAGATCAGTTCGGCCCTTCGACTATGATGCCTGAGGAACTTCAATCCCTCGTAGACTACTACGACTTGCCCGGGGAGCACGGTTACTTCATCCCTACGGGCAGCTTCCCTTGGGAACATGGTCCTAATGAGATCGTGATTTTCCGGGAACAGCTTGCTGCGGGGCTGCGACTGCCCTTTCATCCTCTTCTCGTCGAGGTTCTAAACCACTTCGGTGTGACGGTCGGCCAGCTTCACCCGAACTCTTTTAGAAATTTAGTGGGGACGATCTCCTTATTTTGTGACGAGAACTTTCCTTTGGATCTGGAGATTTTCTCCTCTATTTTAATGCTGAAAAAACAAGTGGGTCCCCTTCCTGGGCGTAGGCGGGCATACTACCTGTCTCCTCGCCCGGGCTTCAAGCTCTTACACGGACTCCCCAATAAGGTCCCGGCGTGGAAGCGGGACAATTTCGGGGTGCGAAGTGCGCTGGGGTGGCCGTTTCAGACCGGCTGAGGGATGGCCGCTCCCGATTCCGGCATCACACTTGATAAGGAGACGGCGAAGGGCCTCCGGCAATGGGCGCGGCTTGGGCTGGATTGCCAATGGTATCTGACGGAGGCCAAGCTTATTGCTGCGGGCTTGAGTTCGGGTAGGTTCTTTCCCTAGTGATCCTGTCTTGCTCTCCTTTTACGTGTCTTACTGATGCCGAACTCCTTTTCGCAGGTACGATGGATTCTTGAGGGACCCGAGGTGGGCACTTGTTCCAGGGCATGAAGAGGAGAAAACGGGTGGCTAAGCGAGCTCGGGCCGAGCTATCCCAGGGTGCGGAGCCCGAGGTGCCGGACTATCCGGCAGAGGAGCCCGAGATAGTTCCTCCTATGCAGGAGCCGGCGGGGGCTCCTTATGCCGTAACCACACACACGGGGGCTCCCGCCTACTCCGAGTCTGCCCATACGCGAGCTGGGCCGTCGGGCTCGGAGGCCCCGGGGGACTTCAGGAGCGTGCTGTCACCTGTTCATGCTCTTCAACGGAGTAAGGAGGCGATGTTTCCCGAGGAAGTTGCGGCGTGGATCGAGCTCCCTCTGCACCAAGTGGCCTATCGTGCTGTTACTCATGCCATGGTGGTAAGTGCTCCCTTCTTTAGAGTTCGGCTTTTATTCTTCTATTCGTTCCTTTGATCCCGTTTTCCTTTGATAGGTGAACTCTTCCATTCACGCCTTGGCGAACCAGGTGGAGAGATGCTCGAGGCAGGCGCGAGCTGCCAAGGAGGCTACTCGAACTGCCGAGGAGAATGCTCGTGCTGCCGAGGCTGCTGCTCGCCGCCCGAGGTCTAGGCAGGTGAGGTCTCAGAGAGATGCCGAGGCCATGGGAGTGGTGGTGAAGCATATGGCGGAATTAAAGCTGGACCTGGAGCACCAGGTTGAGTATCTTCAGGAGGATATCAGGGAGAGGACTCAGATCTTCTCTTAAGGCATCGAGGACGCGAAGAAGAAAGCTGTCAGTGATTACATTGCTTCGCCGGATTTCGATGATCTGATGGTGGACTCCTACAGGAGGGGTTTCAAGCTAAGTCGGTGGATGATCCGGAATACGTACCCTGACCTCGATACCAGCGCCATATCCACTTCGCGCATTACTCAAGAGATGGCCAATGCTGTGGATGCCGAACCGGACTCCGAGGGGGAGGCAGGTCCTTCGGGCGTTGTTGAAGTGGCTTCTGATAATGATGAAGTGGCCCCTGGCTTGTAATGGCTTTTTTTTTTTTGAATGTACACATCTATCCGAAATGAAATGGCTTTTGTTCAAGTCTGGTTGTCTTCGAGCTGCGTTTTTTGCCGAACTGACCATTTCGGTCCTTCAGTTCATTTTCTGACGGCTGTTTCTCTGGTCGTCGTCGAGTTGCGTTTTTTGCCGAACTGACCATTTCGGTCCTTCAGTCCGTTTTCTACCTAGGCTTCGGGGTGCTTGCCTTGGTCGTTTATAGGTAGTATCTTCTTAAGTTGACGACGTTCCATGCTCGGGGTACTTGTTTTCCTTCTAGGGTTCTGAGCTCGTATGCTCCCCCACCGAGTGCTTTCATTACTCTGTAGGGTCCTTCCCAGTTTGGTCCAAGTTTCTCTACGCCAGGTTCGGGCACCATGACCTTACGGAGAACCAGGTCGCCGACGCGGAAGTTCCTCTTTTTTACTTGCGCGTTGTAGTACCGAGCTACCTTTTGTTGGTAGGCCGCAGTTCGGATGTGCGCGAGGTCTCTCACTTCATCCAGTAGGTCGAGGTTGGTGCGTAACTCGCCCTCGTTTGTCTGTTCGTCGTACGCTTCTAGTCGCAACGTAGGCACTTCGATTTCCGCCGGGATCACTGCTTCGGTGCCGTAGGTGAGGTTAAAGGGGGTCTCACCTGTGGTGGTTTTTTTCCGTGGTTCGGTGTGCCCATAGAACGCTTGGTAGTTCGTCTGCCCACAAACCTTTGGCTCGGTCCAATCGCGCTTTCAGTCCGCGGAGGATGGCTCTGTTCATTACTTCTGTTTGGCCATTTGCCTGTGGGTGTGCGACCGATGTGAAGTTCTGACTAATTCCCATACTTCGGCACCATTCTTGGAACTTGATATCTTCGAACTGTTTGCCGTTGTCGGAGATCAGTACCCGAGGTAGCCCGAAGCGACATACAATGTTCTTCCAAAAGAAGTTTTGTATGTTTCGGGCAGTAACTATTGCCAGGGGTTCGGCTTCTATCCACTTTGTGAAATAATCTACTGCCACCACTAAGAATTTTCTCCCGCTTGTCGCTGGTGGGAATGGCCCCAGGAGGTCGATCCCCCATTGGGCGAAGGGCCATGGGCTGGTGAGGTATTTGAGGTCGGCAGTGGGCTGATGGTGGATGCTGGCATGCTTCTGACACTTCTCGCATTTTCTGACGAGCTCGATTGCCTCTGTCTTCATCGTTGGCTAGTAGTATCCTTGTCGAAGTGCCTTTTGGGCGAGGGCTCTGCCCCCCAGGTGTCCGCCGCACAAGCCTTCATCGATGTCGCGGAGTACCAGCTCGGCTTCGGCTGGGCGCAAGCAACGCAGATAGGGGAGCGTGTAGGATCGTCGGTACAACCATTCGTCTATCATGACGTATTTGGCTGCCTGGCGCTGCACCCTCTTGGCTGCGTTGCAGTCCGTGGGGAGGGTTCCGTCTAACAGAAAGCTCGCGAGTGGGTCGATCCAGCTCGGCTCTGCTTCAGTGATGGGAGCGACCTCTTCTGCCCCACCGAGAATGCTGGGCCAAGGTAAGTCCTCTACGTACACGGTTCTCCTGGCGTTGTGGCTCGTGCTAGCCAGTCGGGACAGGGCGTCGACCTCAGCGTTCTCTGACCTCGGGATTTGCTTGATGAAGTGTGACTGGAAGTTGAGCAAAGCTTCCTTTACTTTTGCCAAGTACACAATCATAGTGAGCTCGCGTTCTTCGTACTCGCCTGTAACTTGGTTGACCACGAGTTGGGAATCACTGCAGATAACCATGTGCTTTGCTCCGACCTTGTGCGCTAGGTTTAGCCCGGCTATCAGTGCCTCATATTCCGCCTTGTTGTTGGACGCCGCGAACTCAAAGCGTAGTGCGTATTCTAGTTTTGTTCCGCTCGGGCCGCGTAGCACTATTCCAGCCCCGCTGCCTTGTTGGTTCGAGGAGCCATCTACGTGAAGGATCCAGGGCTCCTCATCCCAGTTCACGCTTGGTCTAACTAGGAGGGATGCCATACTGGCTGCTACTTCACGGGGTTCGGACTCGTTTGGGTTGGGAGCTCCGAGTTCGCCCGATGACGATGACGGTGTGAGCTTGGAAGTACGGGCGGAGTTTCCATGCGGCTACCACCAGTGCATACACTAGCTTTTCTATCTGCGGGTACCTTGTCTCTGCTCCCTGCAAGATTTTACCAACATAATATATGGGTCCTTGGACCTGGTCTGCTTCCTTTACTAGTACCGAACTGACCACCTCGTCGCTAGCCGAGAGGTACAGTTCTAAGATTTCGCCTTCCTCGGGCCTAGCTAAGGTTGGCACACTAGCGAGGTAGTCTTTTAGCTTGTCAAACGCAAGTTGACAGTCTTGGGTCCATTCGAACCCTTTGCCTTTTATTGCTTTGAAGAAGGGTAGGCAGCGATCTGCCGACTTGGACATGAAGCGGCTTAGAGCGGCTATGCGGCCGTTTAGCCTCTGAACTTCTTTTACTTTTCGAGGTGGTCTCATATCTAGGATGGCTTTTATTTTGTCCGGGTTGGCATCGATACCGTGTCGATTGACAACGTAGCCCAGGAATTTGCCCAAGGTGACGCCAAAGACACATTTGTTGGGGTTCAATTTCATGTTATACTGACGCAGGATTTGGAAGACAGAATCTAAGTCTTGTATTAATTCTTGTGAAAACTGTGTTTCGACGACCATGTCGTCTACATAGCACTCTATCTTTTTTCCGATCAGGGGCCAAAACAGCCTATTTACAAGTCTTTGAAAGGTCGCCCCGGCGTTTTTTAACCCGAAGGGCATGACCTTGTAACAGTATAGACCGAACTCGGTTATGAAGCTGGTTTTTTCCTTGTCGGATTGGTCCATCCAGATTTGGTTGTAGCCTGAGTAGGCATCCAGGAAGCTTAGCAATTCATGTCCCAAGGTCGCGTCCACTAGGCGGTCGATCCTAGGAAGGGGGAAGCAGTCTTTTGGGCAAGCTCGGTGTAGTCGACGCACATGCGCCACTTGCTGTTCGCCTTTTTCACCAGCACAGGGTTGGCCACCCAGCTCAGGTAGTGGACTTCCCTTATGAAGTCTGCCGCGAGGAGCTTCTCGACTTCCTCGTCGACCGCTTTCCAGCGCTCTGGGGCTAAGTTCCGTTTCTTCTGTCTAACGGGTCTAACTAAAGGGTCAGTGTTAAGTTTGTGAGTTATAAGACCAGGGTCAATACCGGGCATATCGGCCGTGGACCATGCAAAAATATCTAAATTTTGGAGTAAAAAACTTACCAGTTCAGCCCGTTGGGGTTGTTTGACAGAAGCACCAATCTGGACTGCGCGAGCTGGGTCCGTAGGCGAGATTAGGATCGCGACTGTTTCTTCTGTGGGCGAGGCTCGTTCTTCGCCTTGCTCCGTGGGCCGCTCCAGATCGAGGTCGCCGGCCGGCTTGGACTTACCCTTTAGGGCGGCAACGTAGCACTTGCGGGACTCGAGCTGGTCGCCCCGCAATACCCCCACACCGAAGTCCGTAGGGAACTTCATGGCCAAATAGTAGGTGGAGACCACCGCCCGCAGGATATGCATGATTGGCCGCCCTATTATGGCATTGTATGGGGAGGGGGTCGCGACCACCAGGAAGTCGTAGTTGAGTCTGACCGCACAAGGCCACGTGCCGATTTCCACAGGCACCATTATTTCTCCAAGGGGCCTGACCTCCTCCCCGCTGAAGCCCACCAGGGGAGTGCTTGCAGGTTTTAGTTCGCTCCTTGGCAGCTGTAGCCGATCAAACGCCGATTTGAAGAGGATGTCCGCCGAGCTGCCTGAATCTACGAGCACGCGCCTAATCTCGAAGTCGCTGATCCTTAGTTTAATGACAAGCGCGTCATCGTGAGGGTAGCGAACTCCTCGCGCGTCGTCTTCTGTGAAGAGAATTGGCTCTTCGGTCTTTGGTCTTTTCGGAGGGTTCCGCTCCTGGAGGATTGCTTCGCGAACTGAAGTCCGAGCCACCGCCGATGTGCACCCCGCTACCACCGAACCTCCCACAATTACATGGATGGTTCCCCAAACTGGCCTTTCTGCCGGAGGCTGTCGCTGCATCGGTTCGGCAGGCCTGCTGCTAGTTTCGGGGGCGTCCTTTAAGTGCTCGCCTGGCTGATCTGCTTTATTGCTGTTATTGCTATGCTGTACAAAGTTTCTCAAGTATCCGCGATGGATGAGCCCCTCTATCTCGTCTCGGAGGCGCACTGCTCGGTACTGTGACCATGGTCCTTATGGAAACTACAATAAAAATTCTTGTTTCTTTCGTTCGGATTTCCCTTTAGGCGAGGTGGCCATTTCACGTATGGGGCGTCCTTGATCGTCATTAGGATCTCGGTCCACCTCATGTTCAGTGGCGTGTAATCCGTCCGAACTGGCAGGGGAGCTCGGAACGACTGGTTCGGTTTTGGGTCCCGGGCCGGGTTTTTTCGGTCGGCCGAGCTAGAGGGCTCGCCGTCCCTCTTTCTTTTCTCGTTTCTGCCCTCGGTTCTTTGGTTGATTTCCTCCTCAGTCCTCATGAACTTGTTCGCAAGCTTGAGGAACTCGGCCACGGTCGCGGGCTGGTTAGCTACCATGTGCCACTTGAATTCCTTGTGCGTCACCCCTCTTTTTGCTGCGGCGAGCTGCACCGCGGGGTCTAACCGCGGTATCTGTAAGCATGCCTCATTGAATCGTTTGATGTAGCCCCGTATGGGTTCTCCTTCCCTTTGGACTACCCCAAAGATGCTTTCCTCTGCTCTGGGGCACCGTTTGCTGGTGACAAAGTGTGCAGTGAAGACCTGCACGAACTGAGCCCAACACTTTATCGATCCGGGGGCCAGGTTCCTATACCAAGTGCGGGCTGCCCCCTTGAGGGTGGTGGTGAAGGCCACGCACATGCATGATTCGCTGGCTCTGGCGAGGTGCATTTGGGACTGGAAAGCGTCCACGTGGTCGTTGGGGTCGAAGAACCCGTCATACTTGTCTAGGGGCGGGAGCTTGAAATCTCTGGGCAAGGGGACTGCCAAGAGTTCTGATGCGAGGGGGGAAGGAACTGAGAGAATCGGGGCGACTCCTACCTCGTCCAAGCTCGTCTCGCCTTTGCCTCTGAGCTCAGATAGGACGCGGGTGGCGGTTCATCGACTTCGACGGCACCTTCGCTGCTGAGTGGGCCTTGTGCTGGCGCTGCTGGCCTTCGTGTTGCCGAGCTCGATGGGCCCGTAGTGCTGGTAGTCCGCTGCTGCCAGTGCGCCGAATCGGTTTTCCACCAGTGGGGACTCCGTTTTGGAGCCCCGGGGTGCCGATCTCGCGGGCGAGGTTCCCGATCCGCCTGCGAGCCGCGAGGCGGGGATGACTTTTCTTTCTCTCCGACCTGGGGATGAGGCCTGGCTGTTTGGGGGATTCTGGGGCCTAGAGGCCTTTCCTTGGTGGAGGCGCCCATCCTGCGGAGAGGCCTTGACTGGCTTCGGGGCAGGGTGGCGAGGTGGAAGTAGTGGTTGGTTCGGTGTCAGTTGAGGGAACTGCTGTTGATAGTGGTATTGGGAGAGGTTGTGCAACACTTGGTGCTGGTGAAGCTGGTGTTGCTGGAACTGTTGCATCTGGGCTTGCATTGCCCGCATGCACTGCATTAGGTCGTCCAACCAATTTTGGCTGGCTGCCAGGGGGACGGCGGTTGGTTCAGTGAAGGTAGTCTCGATGGGAAGAGGGAAGGGGATGTTTGCGGCAGGTAGGCTTACAGGCGCCATTGCTTGTGGCGTAGTCAGATTGGGGATTCCATCCACCGAGAGGGGGATGGTGAACTTCCCAACACACACCACGGGAACTTGGGGCTGTTCCCCGGTGGTGTTTGTCTCTGTGCCCCGTCCGGCGTTGCTGGATGAGGCCATGAGTATTGAGTTTTTCAGAGAAGAAGAAAAGGGTATGAAAGTTTTGGAGGGAGGCCTTTAGAAGCGTTCCCACAGACGACGCCAATTGATGATGCACAATCTGGCCGGTCTTAGCTATCAATGATCTTGCCTCTGAACTGAGTAACAGGGACCTAAAACGGAAGGAGAAGAGAAGCTCCGGGGAGAACCCAGCGTAAGGGCTCCGAAGCTCAAGTTAGAATCCTTCAAAGGCAAGATAAACCAGATAGCGCAAAAGTTAGCATACCTCATTCCTGGGGGGTGGGAGCCTTTTATAACCACCTCGCGCACTCACTTCTAGGCTTCCGTCAGATCGGGCATGATTACTTTTGAACTCCTGCCAGTTTGGATGTCTTTTCCTCTGGCCGGACAGAACCTTCACTGTTCCTTTTGTTGGAGCCGTCTCTGCGGCTAGTGACGACGGTTGCAGGTGGCAGTAGCAGGAAGCCGTTTGAAATGCGGCTATCAGGCGTCAGATCCCAAATCAGTCAGGTGCGTCGCCCTTGGATACGGACGTCCTTGGTGTCGGGTACGTTTGGTCAGCCTGGCGTTTCAGAAGCGAAGTGTTGGAGTGGCGAGCGAGGTGTCTTGAGTTCGGTTTGGAGTGTTCCGAGCTGCCATGGGCCAGCTCGGGTCAGCTTTGTGAGGCTTGGGGCCCAGTATAGTTCGTTCTCCTTGCAGGGAGCTCGGGTTCTCAGTAGGGAGCTCGCTCTTAATAGGGAGCTCGGACTCCCAGTAGGGAGCTCGGACTCCCAGTAGGGAGCTTGCTCTTAATAGGGAGCTAGGACTTAGGGAGCTCGGGTTCTTACTTAGGGAGCTCGGACCCTTAACAGGGAGCTCGCTCTTAACAGGGAGCTCGGGCTCCTAGTAGGGAGCTCGGACCCTTAACAGGGAGCTCGCTCCTAACAGGGAGCTTGCTCTTAACAGGGAGCTCAGGCTCCTAGTAGGGAGCTCGGACTCAGTAGGGCGGTCTGGAGTTCGGGCTTAGTAGCGTGCTTGGACTTTGCTCTCGGTGCATGCTTCGGTCGCTCTACTGTCCCGAGTTGCTTGTTTCTGCCACGTGTCGGGTAACTGCGAGGTCGGGCCAAATTCCCCTTCATCAGTCTTCATTTTCTATTACCAAATTGATTATTAAAGCCTTCTTCATCTAGCTTCCCAGATAAAATCTAAGTGGTGATCTAGAACATGTCTGACATCATTGAGAACAAATTTGCAACCTAGTCAGTCTCAAGATAAATATCACCCATCCCCACAATTTTGGAAGTTCCAATGTTTCCCGTTCTCACAACACCAAAATCACCTGTATTGTAAGATATGAAATATTCCTTGTGAGGAGTAACATGATAGGAAGCACCTGTATCAACAATCCAATCTGTGTCACAACATGCTAAATTAATGCACAACTCTTCACAACCTGTGAGGACAATAATATCTCCAATTGTAACTGCATCGGGGTCCTTTTCCTCATTTCTTTCACTTTCTTTCCTTTATTTCTTGTTGTCTCTCTTGAGTTTTCGACACTCACTCTTGTAACGGCTTTGTTTCTTGTAATGGAAGCATGTAATGCCTTTCCTTCGCTTGGACTTGCCTCTAGACTTGTCACGATTATGTGGACCTCTTCTTTGGCTTCTACCCTGGCTTTTTGTAAGGAGAGCATATGGTTGTTAGAGTGAATGACACTCTAACTATCACTATTCCATTGGATGCAGAGTTACTGAGAGATACCACAAGTGTTTCCCAACTTTTCGGCAATGAACTAATTAAGTAATAATAGAGCTTAAAGCTCATCATCTAACACCATCTTCATTAAAGCTAATTGATTTACAATATTTTGCATTTAATTCAAGTGTTCGTTGATGGAGGTATCTTCCTTGTACTTCAAATTTACAAGCTTTCTAATTAGGAAAGCCTTATTGTCGGCGGTTTTCTTTTCATAAAATACTTTTAACTTGTTCCAAAGTGGAATAGTTGAGGTTTCATTTGCTACAAGGTGATAAACACACTATAATCTAACCATTGTCTAATAAAAGCAACAATTTTTAAGTCAAAGAGTTCCCAATCCTCATTGGACATATCTTTTGGCTTCCCATTATCACCTCTCATAGGTGCATACAAATCTTTAGAGAGCAACAAATCCTTCATTTTTTGTTTCCAAAGAAACCAGTTTCTTCCATTTAATAAAATCATTCTAATTTAACCTCCTTCCATGATTTACACAAGAACCAAGGGCTTTGTTACTAGTTTATTGGGAATAATCCCTATATTTTTCTTGTGAAAAATCACAGAGATCTTAACCACAAATATCAAGCATGCAACAGTAATGAAACATATAGCAAAACACAAAGGAAGTAACAATAGTAGACACCAAGTTTTTAAGTGGAAAACCCCTCAATGTAAGGGTAAAAACCACGGGACTGAAGTTCAAATCATCCATTGTCAGCAATAACAATGTTTTTCTATCTAGTTACAACTAGATGATGAACATCAAAAAAACTCTTGGATACCAATAATAGAAAACATCATTAAAATGGATAGCAAATAAGAAATCTCTCACCAAAAGTGGAAGTACAACAATAGAAGCAAGAGGAGATGTTGAAAACAGATTAGTCTTCTTCGTTTCAGCCCTTGTAAATCTTCTTCTTCTCCCAAAGACCTTCTCTAAACCCTTTTTTTGTTCTCTAGTATTTTCTAGAGAACTGTTAGAATTGAGAAAGTGGAGAGTGAACTCTCCCCAATTTGTTGGTTAGCCCAAAAGACGTATTGACTTGCCTTGCAAGCCAATGCAAAAAAGTCTCTTGACTTTCCATTATCTTTCTTTTTGCCTTTTCATTCTTTTCTTTTCTTTTTTTTATTAGTGGGTCCCACCTCATAAGGAGCGAACCCTAACAATTTGAAGGCTGTAACTGTTCTTTATTTGAGTAAGACCCAACTGAATGGTAGCACCCCATCTAAAATTGGGGAAGCTTGTTTGAAGGAACTGAGGTTGGAAAAGAACTTTCAAGCTAGCAAAATTCCTTTCCAGAGTGGGAAGTGCTTGTCCTTAACATCTCTGTAAGTTCTGTATTCCCTTGCTATTTTGTTTCTGCTTTGAAGTTTATTATCACTGTAAAATTTCAAGATTTTCTTTATGTTGTGTGGATTATAACAAATCAGAGGACAGAAATCAGTGTTCCAAAGGTTTTATTTGATTAAGCTCAGTTTGGAAGGTATGTACAGTACAAATACATACAAAATACAAGGTTTTGTAAATATGTATTTATACTCCTTCCAAACTGAACCAGAAGTAATTGCATTCGGTTTAATGTCCTTCCTTCCCGATTCATCAAACAACTTCTAAATATCATCCAACGAGTTACACAGACGCAAGCATTTATTAGGATATTATAAGTACAATCACCGGAGATGTGTATTGATCAATATCTATATAAAATTATTGATTTTTTAGTTCTTTACAATTCAATAGAGCATTGAGAAGAGAATTGAAGGATTTTACCGTTCTTTGGTAACAAAAAGCAAGAATTTGATTAGAAGTTTGATCAGAGGGTTGTTTGACTTAGGATCTCGGAAAAGTTAGCGAGTTTGGGATTCTTCTCACAACGAAGGAGAAAGGGTAGTTTGGGTCTTTAAAAACTTTAAACAGTTTTTTTTTTTAAATCTGACTGACGGAATGCTAATAGAGGGGGTCTTTATCTAATAATCAAAGTTTGAGGAGGTTTTTATCGCAAAAAAAGAAAAAATACAGAGAGGACTTTGTCACAAGCCCCATAATACAAAGGGGGTGGGTCTTTATAATTTACCTTTTTTTTCTTGACTGGTTGTTTTTTGGGTTTTGTTGCTTTCTGTTGTTCTCATATTTTTATGTGTGGGTTTTGTTGTAGTAATGGATGTTTTCCTTCGTTTTTGTTATTCACTTTTGCATTTATTTTTGGCTTTTTTTATCAAGCAGAACATATAATCGGTGCTTAGGTAGATTATCGTCGGTGTTAACCTTTAGTTGAAGAAAAGGGCTTCAGTTTTTTCTATTGAATATTTGAATTGGTTTCCTTTTATTTTTTGTGATTAAGACCCCTGAACTTTGACCTCTACCGCTAGACAAAAACCTCCTCTATCAATGTTCTATCAATTGGATTCAAGAAAGATTCTCATTCAACTATTTTAATTCTTTTAAATCCACAAATTACCCTTTCATATTTATTTGAACAATGAAAAAAATCTCCGACCAAATAGCCGATGACCGGTGACAGACAAAATGGGGGATGTTGCCGCATCTTTGACCAAATCGCCGGTGACCACAACGATAATTAATTCTTGTAAGTGGTGGATACCCATGAATTGTCCAACTCCCATAAGCTTGTAATCTTTTGCAGATGGTCTGGAAGGGTATCTGAGCTCACCATATGGACCCAGACTCACTAAAACATTGACGATTGTAGAGCCCGTGAGGCCAGAGAATGAAGACATGAAGCTCTACAAAAATTCCTTGTAAACTTGAACTAGAGTCTTCCCATCAAGGATTGGTAATTCATTGACAGCCAATGAATTACCGGTTGTTGAAGTTGAAGAAGATGTCCTCCTCCTATGCTTCACCAATCTTTGACACTTAGTTAGGGAGTGTGATCTTTGCTTTCTTGGAGGCATGGAAGTTGAGGGAGACACGAACCTTCAAACCTGTGTCACAGATCATCTCTGGAAGTTCAAGGTAGCCGGACCACTCATTATTTTATGTCGCCCATGGTATTTTTAAGTACGCACCTTCTTTCCTCCTTTTGTCATTTGAGCGCTCCCTCCCTTCCGTGCCAGCAGTGACTTAAAAGAACGAAGAAGTAGAGGGTCTTTGCTCTAGGGATGCAATTTGGGTAGGCTCAGCCCGAGTCCGAACCAGCCCAATTCAGAATTTTACACGGGTTGGGCTTAGATTTTTTGTCCTTGGGCTGGGTTCAGGCCTAGGAAGTCGGGCTTTTTTACTTTTTGGGCCAGGCTCGGGCCTGATAACTCTTTAGTTTGATGCCTTAAGGGCACCATTTCAGAGGTTTTTTATTTCTGAATTTTGATTATTGTCTTGTTTAATTCCAAACCTTTAATTTCAGTATTAATAAATTTTATTTTCTTATTTTCTGCAATCTCCATTTCCATTTTTTTATTTTTATTTGTCTGGAACGAGAAAATAATAACTTTTCCCTCACTTCCCTGTGGGGTCGACCCCTTCCTCATCACGTACTACGCTGTTTAAGGTTACGTGAGGATTGAAAAAATTTATAAATTTCTAAACTGATGTTCTGAAGTGGTTAATGACACGCTTCCGAACACACCATGTTTTTGGCGCCGTTGTCGGGGAAGCAACAGAGAAAAAATTTTTATTTGCTTTGTCCAGATCTTTTTCATTATTTTTTTTTTATTTTCGTTTGATTACTTGATCTGTAATTTCATTTTAATTCTTGTTTCTCTTTGATTTTGCAGAACATAATAAAAAAAGGTGGGGTACCGGAGCATTGCCGGACTACCGAAGAAAAGAGAAGAGAAGAGAAATTGGATTGCATTTCAAGTGTAGTCGTCCTAATTTAGTAATTTTTTTATTTTTATTTTTGAACTCCTTTTTTTGGTAAAATAGTGATTTTCGAATTCTTAGTTAATTATTTTTTTTCTAGATCCGATTTATTTTTTTAGTACTATTTCTTTTTCGTTATGTTTTGAGATCTATTTTTTCTTTTAATTTATTGAGCGAATTTCTGTTTAGGATTATTAGGTTCTATTTTTCTTTTATTTTCAGATTATAAACTCACTTCGTTTATTTTATTTTATTTTATTTTATTGCCACATATTCTTATTTTTTTATTTTCTATTTAATCCTTTGAGTAGCGATTTTTTTGTTAGAATTTATTTTTGTGGTTGTTAATTTTTTTAGCATAATTAATCCTTTTATTTTCAGTTTGCTGTAATTATTTGTTGTTTTATTTAATTGCCCTTTAATTAATTAGTTATTTAATTGAATAATTAATTGTTAAAAGGAATTATTGAAAATTTCAAATTTGAGTTTAAATTTTAAATTTGAATTTGAATTTGAATTCAAAATTTAAACTTGAATTTGAATTTAAATTTCAAATTTTGAATTTCAAAAAAAAAATAATAATAAAATAACAAAATAATAATAAAAATTTTAATTAGTATTTAAAAAATTTCTGCAATTGCATTCCAACATTTAGGGTTTGATATTCTAGAGCATGCATCATATAGGATTATTTAATTGTTGAAATTATCTTGTTAGTTGTGAATGTGTTAGTTTTTTTTTTATTATTATTATTTTAATTGTTCCTTTTGCCGAATTAGTTTTGTTTTATTATTTTATGTTAAATTGCTTAATTATATATTAGAAATAATTGTTCATGCATTGTAATTAGTTGCATTTATTATATTTATTATGTTTTTTTGTTAATCCATTTAAGGGCAATCCAACTTAAATAAGATAAGGTGGGGATTTCATCACCCTTCCTTAGCCCAAAAACCACCATCCTTTCATGTACGGTTCACCCCAAACCCTTATTTAAAATTTGGATAGCAAGATCCTTTAGGGAGCCTCACATGTAGTTCAATAGTGTGCTAAAATTTAGGGAAACTTATAATTACTTTCCATAATCGGTGGTTGGTGTCTAAGGAAAGAAGTTAAACGACTAAGCCTAAGCGGGTTTTGTGGTTACTTAATTAGGTGCTTGCGAGAGCAAGGGGAGCCTCTCACATCCCCACTTCTTACCTGGCTAACCAAAAAAATGGTGTAATTCCAAGTGAACCTAAGAGGATTCACATTGGTTGGACCACTTGTTTAGGAAGCCTTAGTTTAGCCTGTAAGTCGTGTGTTTGATTTTCTTGCATTTTTTTTTGTTAAAATTTAAAAAAATTCAAATTTGAATTTAAATTTCAAAATCTGAATTTGAATTTAAATTTCAAAAATTTAATTTTCAAATTAAAAAAAAAGAGAAAATCAAAAATTTTAAAATTCAAATTTGAGTTTAAATCTCAAAATTTAAATTTCAAAATCTAAATTTGAAATTAAAATTCAAATTTCAAAAAAATTTAAAAACAAAATAAAATGAATTCAATGGCTGGAGTTTGTGGAATGAGAAACTACTTCCAACCTAAGCCACATATAGATTGGAACCATGTGTCTCAACAACTGGATAAGATTAATGGGATGGCCCAAAGACTTGATCAAGTCCTTGCATTTCGTCAACAAATTGGCCCATACCCAACCTTGTCATCCTGCCCAATATGTTTCATTTGTGCAAGCCTGGCCCATCATGTTAGCCAGTGTCCTGCAGCGGGCCCATGTCAACCAGTCGTTCTAGAGCAAGTACATGCAGCTAACGGATTTTTCCAACCCAATGTTAACCCATTCTTTAGTCCATATAACCCTAGGTGGGAAAATCAGCCCAATTTCGCTTACTAGGCCCAAGCCCAAGAAACCACCTTGCTAGATGTGCACTCTTAATGGTCTGAAGCCCAGATTCACTATGAGTACAATAATTACCTTGGGACTCAACCGGCTCAGCCATGTCAAAGCTCCCCTCAGTTTTATCAAACTGATTCACTCGATGATAGGTTTCTACAGCTCCAACAATTGATCTTAGCTCAGCAATAGTCAATCCTAAGATTAGAGAGCCAAGTAATTCAGCTCATGGAAACTAACCTGCAGTGGGAGAATGATGCAATGCTTAGTCAACCAGTTGTAGACCCCAGAAATGAATCCCTGGGTCTTCCTCAATACCAAGATCTTACAACCTCTAATGTCCCATACTTAAGAAAATGTTGAAGAAATCTCAGCTTTTCAAAGGTAGGGAAAGTTCTAAGACCTGTGTGAGTCCCAAAGTCCTTCTGCCTACCCAGAACAAAATTGTTATACAATGAATGTAAATAGAAACCCCGGAGAAACCGGTCCGGTCATAGCGGATGACCTGACGAAGGAAGCTAATGTTGTAACAAAGTCTCCACACCCATGATGGTCTTGGCCCACTGTTGAACCTCTCCCTGAGCTAAAGAGTGAACCACCCGTGCCTTCTCTTGAATCTCCTCCGCAACTTGAATTAAAATCCTTGCTGGACTCCCTTAAGTATGTGTTTCTAGGACATGACCAAACACTACCAGTAATTATAGCAGCCGATTTAACCCCTATACAAGAAGAGAAACTGATTGATGTCTTAAAAGATTATAGGGGTGCCATTGGTTGGTTGGTGGTTGACCTGAAAGGGATTAGTCCATCCATTTGTATGCACCATATTTATACAAAGGAGGGTGCCAAACCGAGTAGGGAAATGCAAAGGCAATTGAACCCAAATATGAGAGAAGTGGTCAAGCAAGAAGTAATCAAGTGGTTGTATGTGGGTATTATCTACCCAGTTTCAGATAGCAGTTGGGTAAGTCCTACGCAAGTGGTGCCTAAGAAGGGTGGACTCACCGTGGTCACTAGTGATCAAGGTGAAGTGATCCCCACCCGGCTTACCACTGGATGGCGAGTATGCATCGACTTCAGGAAACTCAATGCCGCCACAAAAAAGGACCACTTCCCTCTGCCCTTTATTGACCAAATTTTGGAAAAAACTTGCAGGGCAGAAATATTTCTACTTCTTAGATGGGTATTCTAGGTATAACCAAGTAGCCATTTACCCTGAAGACCAAGAGAAAACTACTTTCACCTGTCCATATGGCACATTTGCTTTCCGAAAAATGCTATTTGGATTATGTAATGCACCAACAAACTTTCAGAGGTGTGTGATGGCAATTTTCTCAGAAATGGTAGGTGATTTTCTGGAAATATTTATGGATGATTTCTGTGTCTTCAGGGATTCCTTTGAAACTTGTCTCGAACACTTACGAAGAGTTCTTCAACAATGCGCCGAGACAAACTTGGTACTCAGTTGGGAGAAGAGTCACTTCATGGTCCAAGAGGGTACTGTCTTAGGCCACATAGTTTCCAAACGAGGGATCAAGGTAGATAAGGCAAAAGTTGACATAATCTCTAAACTCCCACCTCCCACCTTTGTCAAGCAAATCCGCTCATTTCTCGGACACACTGGTTTCTATCATAGGTTCATTAAGGACATTTCCAAGATCTCTTGGCCTTTGTGCAATCTTATGCGAAGGATGTCCCATTTAATTTCGATGAGGCTTGTCTTAAGGCTTTCGATTATCTAAAAGAGACACAAACCAAAGCCCCAATCCTTCGACCTCCCAACTGGTCGTTGCCCTTTGAAATAATGTGTGATGCCTCTGACTATGCTATCAGAGCAGTTTTGGGACAAAGGGTGAATAAATGTCATGTGGTAGTATATTATGCTAGCCGCACCCTATCTGAGGCTTACTTGAATTACACCACTACCGAGAAAGAACTATTAGCTGTAGTATTTGCTCTGGAAAAGTTTCACCCATACCTATTGGGTAACAAAGTGGTTGTCTACTCTGATCACTTGACCTTAAGACATTTGTTGTCTAAGAAAAAGGCCCAACCTAAGCTTATCAGATGATCATTCTTTTGCAAGAATTTGACCTTGAGATTCGGGATAAAAAGAGCTCTGAAAATGTAGTAGCTGATCATCTACCCATAATTCAAATTGAAAAGAGTGAACCTGCGCATGACTACTCTTTTCCAGATGAACACCTCTTAGCGGTTTCCCATAGTACACCCCCGTGGTTTGCTTATATTGTCAACTATTTAGCGGTGGGTAAAATTCTTAAGGGGTGGTCCGAGAATGAGAATGACAAATTCTTCTCATAGCTTAAATATTATTTATGGGAAGACCCTAAGCTATTCCGTATCTGTTCGGATCAAGTAATCCAAAGATGCATCCCTGAGTCTGAACACCAAAGTATCTTTAATTTTTGTCACACTCTTGCTTGTGGGGGTACTTTTTGGGGAAGAAAACGGTGGCCAAAGTACTGCAAAGTGGCTTTTATTGGCCAAGTTTATTTAAGGATGCCCAAGCTTTCAGTAAAAATTGCTTAAAAAGCCAAGCTGTCGGGAATATGTCCCTAGAGACATGATGCCACTTAATCTCATTCTAACTGTAGAAATCTTCGATGTTTGGGGTATTGATTTCATGGGACCATCACCATCATCCGGTTACGAATACATCCTGGTGGCTGTTAATTTTGTGCCGAAATGGATTGAGGTGGTAACAACCCAGACCAATGACAACAAAGTTGTAATGAAATTTGTTCAAAAGAACATTTTCTCTAGGTCTGGTTGTCCACGAGCAATCATTCGTGATGGGGGGTCACATTTCACTAATGCGCAATTCCGTGCTTTGCTCCGCAAATACGGAATCACTCATAAAATAGCAATGCCCTACCATCCCTAAATGAATGGTCAAGTGGAAGTTTCCAATTGGGAAATTAAGAGTATTCTTTAAAAATCCGTTAGGCCTGATCGAAAAGATTAGCCCGACAGATTGGATAATGCACTTTGGGCTTATTGGACGACGTATAAAACTCTCATTGGAATGTCTCCTTATAGGCTAGTCTTCGGCAAAGCTTGTCATCTTCCTGTAGAATTAGAGCATTAGGCTTATTGGGCCATCAAAAAGTTTAATTTCGATCTAACCCAAGCTGGATCCCACCAGGCTCTGCCATAAGTGAGATGGAAGAACTTCGCAATGAAGCTTACGAAAGTTCTCGCATTTATAAAGCCAAAATGAAAGTGTTCCATGATAAAAACATTTCAAGAAAAACATTTGAACCTGTTCAAAAAGTTTGGCTCTTTAATTCTAGGATGTGGTTGTTTTCGGGTAAATTAAAGTTCAGATGGGATGGGTCGTTTGTTGTTGATAAAGTGTTCGAGGTTGGTGCGGTTAGAATAGTTGATCCCAAGAGTGGAACCATGTTCAAGGTCAATGCTCAAAGGCTTAAACCATACACAGAAGAAGTATCTGAGAGTAGAGGAGTTGAGAATTTTAGTCTAAGTGATCCAGTTGCGTCTGGCTGAAGACGTTAAACTTAGCACTGGTTGGGAGGCAACCCAACATAGTTTTCATTTGCTTTTAGGATTACAATTTTTCTTTTCAAGGGTATTTTTGGCCTTAGAATAGTCAAAATGTCCCATTTTCCCAATTAAATTCAATATTGTGACCTCTGAAGGTCTTTGTGCAAATCCTGGAAAAACTGGGGAAGTTTCAAGGCTGAAATGCAGCTTTTGGGAAGCTGGTGTGAATTCCAGCTGAGAAAGGGGGTGTTTTTCTGAAAAAGTGAGCACAGGAGGACACCTCTTATTTGCTAAACACAGAATGGCGTCCCTCCTACCGTATTAGCATACTCCCCTCTCCCTAGCAAACCCTAAGGCGCCTCTCCACTCATTCTTTCATCTCTAACAAACCCTAGCCGCCCCTAACTACTAAACCCTCACCTTCCATCCCTTCCTAACATCTAATCTCCACCCTCCATTCTAGGGCATCTTCTTTTAATGCATTCTAACCCTAGGGCACCACCTAACTTCTAATCCTCACCATTCAGCCTTTAGCCACTAGATCTCAGCCCTCTATTTCACTCTCTATCTCAGCCATTCACCCTAGGGTGCCACTCACTCCTTTTAATCTCCACCTTTCATCCCTAGGCACCTAAATCTCCACCATCCAATTCTGGGCACCCAAATCTCAGCCCTACATAATATTGGGCCCCTCTCCTTTTCTTTTCAGCCGTAGGATCACCTTAGAACAATCCGTGCTCTCCATTCTAAAACCTAGGGCGCCCATATGTCTGCAAAAAACCCAATTGCCGCCCCCCTCTTTCTCTCTAATCCTAGTTATGTCCACCCTTCTCTATAAAAAGAACCCCAAGGGTCCTGGAGAAAGGGTTGATCAATTCACCCAGTTCACAAGGCTAAGGTTTCTTGAGGAGTTCAAGGGTTGTAGAAGGGAAGGACGCCTAGTTCTTGTCAGGAGGGGTTCCTGCAAGCAGTCCAACCAATCTATAGCTACCGCCACTGGATATGATCATCCATCCTTTTATTTTCTTCATTTTCTTTCAGGTTATTTTTATTTTAGCAATCTTTTAGATTTAATTTCTATTCGTTTGTGTGCTTTGTAGATCCGAATTTGTTTAGTTCAAGGCTAAGGTGTCTCGAGGGGTTCGAGGGATGAAGAACAAAAGGACACCCAGGTCTTGTCAGGAGGGGTTCCTGCAAGCTATCCAGCCAATCTATAGCTACTGCCACTGGATCCGAATTTTGGGATCACTTTTATTTATTTCTTTTGTTGATTTCAGTATTCTTTTATTTCAGAATTTTGATTATTGTCTTGTTTAATTCTAAACCTTTAATTTCAGCATTAATAAATTTTATTTTCTCATTTTCTGCAATCCCCAGTTCCATTTTATTCTTTTTATTTGTTGGGAACAAGAAAATAATAAATTTTCCCTCGCTTCCTATGGGTTCGACCCCTTCCTCACCACATACTACATTGTTTAAGGTTACGTGAGGATTGAAAAAATTTATAAATCTCTAAACTGGTGTTCCGACGTGGTTAACGACACGCTTCAGGACACACCAGGGCGTAGCCCTTAGGTAGCCCGAGCCCAGCCTTCTTATATACATTTATACCTATATGTATGTATATGTAAAGGTTGCATACATATTTACATATATATATACATACATATTTGTATATATAACATTTGTATATATATTTTGCATACATATTTACATACATACATAAATATATGTATATATTTGCATAAATACATTTATATATGTATAATTTTAGAGTGGGTTCATTGACCAACCCGAGTGCATCAAATTACAGGGCGGGTTGGGCTCAGGTTGGGAAATCGGGCTTGAGCTCGAGCTCGGGCCTTAAGCCCAAATTTTAGGGTTGGGCCTGGGTTGACCATAAACCCATCCTAACCCGCCCAACTTGCACCCCTACTTTGCTCATCCTCTCTGCCCTCTTTCTCTCTCTTTGGTTCATTTATTTCTTCAGATCCAATACCACTGTCGGTAATGTTAATAGCTGGGTTTACCTGTGCCAGTAGGGACATTTGGAAGTGGGACTGAGGAATGGGGTTTGTAGAGGAGGAAAAAGGGTTTCTTGGCATAACAAAAAAATGTAGATAGTCTCTGTTATTTGTTATTCATTTATTCTCGTTTGTTTTAGTGTTCTAAGTTTGATTGATCTTTGTGGCATGAAGAATGAATGTTGTCCTGTTTTTCTTTTAGTTTCTGGTTAAACTTGCTTCCAGTTTCTAGTTAAAAGAAGATGTAATTATAAATCCAACTTGGTTATCTTCCATTAGTGATGTCGACCTCTGAAGGCAATGGTTATGGGATCGATTCCCATGCTCATCCAAGTTTGAACTCTGAAGTCAAATGGTGCTATGGTGAACTTGGTGCTTGGTGGCCCATGCCAATTAGGCATCGGTAACACTAATACCACTGCTCACACTGATCAAAAGACCCATTTACTATGTTTAACGCCTTTGTTTGTTAGTTTTTTCTTTAATTGGTCTTTTTATATTTCTTGATCGAATGCTTGTTCGTGTATTTCTCAAGGATTAAAGGTATTTTTCAGTCAATTAAATTTTAGGGAAAATTCCCAATAGGTACCCTGTACTTTAGGCCGAGTGCCAATTTAGTACCCAAACTTTAAAATATTTTCGTAATACCAAAACTAATCTTTATGAAAAAATTCAGACCATTTTACCCCTTTCCCTTCTTATTTCCCTAATCCTCTTTCTCTTCAATCTGGGTTGAATGAACGAGAGAGGAGAGGAGACTTCACTCAACTCTGACCATTGTACCCGATGTTAACTCCCGCTCTTCATTCCAAGCATGCTTCACTCAACTCCGATTGTTCCATCCCTTTCTCTTCATTCCAAGCATGCCCATTCCATCCCTTTCTCTTCAAACTCGGTTGAAGAAATGACAAAGGAGAGGAGACTTGGTTGTTCACATGCAGCCCCTAAAGGAACGGTGAAGAAAGGTGGTAAGCTTTACCCCTAACATCTGTCTCCTCCAACATCTGTTCATCTATAACCGCTCACAGTTCTGATGGAGTTTTAATACAAACTCCACTCCAGAACCACGCACAGACTTCATCTATTGCTATCTTGCTAGAGAAATTAGAGATGGTGGGACTAAGTGTAAGTATATAGTGGTCAGTAAGACCCTCAGAGTACAAAAGGTGTCAAACCAACACTACATGGATGCCTGCGATGAATCCAAAACCCATCGCACGATTGTGATGAGTTCATCACAGATCCACGATTGTGATGAACTCACACCCAAGACAGGTCGCGATGAACTTTGGGTAGCACGAATCTGCGATAAAGGTAAGACACATGTGGGTTTGTGATGAACCCTGGACACACAGATTTCTGATGAACCCGAACAAGCGCAAAACGATGATGTCACATGTGCCACATCAGTGGAATCACAGTAGAACGGGAATAGATATCGGTTACATGTACGTCTTTAAGTTACGCATGCGAGTTTAATGAAAGTACGCCCGCCAAACGATGATGTCACATGTGCCACATCAGTGCAATAGGGTCACGTACAGAGAGAATCCGAAAGGGATAGAATTATCTAATAATGATCCCTTAATAATACCTCCTTTCCTAACAAGAGAGATCCTCTTTCCTAAAAGGAAAAAAACTCCTTCCAGGAAAAAACTCCTTCCCTTATGACCTTAACCCTCTCTATAAAAGGGGGAGAGCAATTCTTCTCCAAGGGAGAGACAACAGAATCATAATCTTGACCTAGGGTTTCTGAGAAAGGGACTCTCCCTTCTCTCCTCTCTTCCCCATATCCTCTCCCATCCCCGTCCCCTTCTCCAGACTTTCAAAAACTGACCGATTGTCAGAAGTCTACGATGATTACATTAGAATCTCTGGTTTAGTTCTCCGGTCTCTAGTTTTGGCTCTAGAAACAGTAGAAAATTGTAGAGGTTTCATTCATTGCGAACAGAGAGAGTCCCTTCTCCCAACAGTTTGTTCTCTTCCTGAAGTGGTGAATCCAGTGGTAGCGAACATCACAACAGCGTTCCTTCTCAGTCTAAGTCGAGTTCGTGATCCAACAACGATCAGCCGTACACCCAATTAAATTCTTTCAAGCCAAAGCTTGTCTAAGGTTTCCCATCTTCATGCACCAACCATTCTGAGGCCAAAACCCAATCAGGCATTAAATTTTGAAGCATTTCATCCACCCACCTCCCACGTCCCATGATTCCTTCTGTCAAGAATGTCCAAACTAGTGCATCAAGTATGAGGGAGAGAAATCAGATCACTATATGCTAGGGCTCAAATACGGAAAATTCCATTGCTGATTGACGGATCATAAAACCTCTAACAGACGCGCTTTCCACCGCCTCTGGCATCTGCTACCACAAGACGATGGATCACTGTCTTTCTTGCATCTTCGTCTTTCTTTGCGATATTCTTAATTGAACGTGTAGTTGTTGGTCTAAAATCATGGAGGAAACTCAGTTCCCAGAACCACGCTTCGATTAATCCCATAGGGATTACGCGTAAGGAATACTTTACTGAAAATCTTGTTTTGCGTGTTTCTTGATTCCCCTCTAGATCTCCCTACCTTCGTTTTATCTATTTATTTATTTATTTTATTTTTTGAGAATATCGTGTCAACGATTTGGGTTCTCTGTCTAGGGTAAATCAACAGTATACAGAGGAATGGTGAACAAAGGGTGATCCTGCTATAGATTTCACCACACGATGCATTGGTACTACCATGGGAAGCGGACCCTCAAGTCTTGATAATAGATCGAGCTCCTATGTATTAGATTCTGCTTTATTTTCCTTAATGGAAAATTTTATCTTCGGGCGCGTGGGTCCAAGTAAGAGAAAATATATCGCCATTTACAATTGAAATTTTTTGGATTTCATAGGTGATGTTGTTGAAGTATTGCTTAGGAACCTTCGAGTGATTATTTTCAGTATTTTATTTCATTAGTGACAACTCATTGAGGTTATGTGACTTCATTTTATGACCACCACATTCAATGGTTAGAATTCCAAGTTCACCAAATTGAGTTGATGAACAGAACATTGGACTATAAATGAACTGGACACATGTATATATTGAAGGGATGAGAGATCCATCGTATGGATGCCCAAATCTTGCGGAATAAAGGGGCGAATTTCAAAAAAAATTTTCTCTCCCTTCAACTGGGAATCACATTCCCTGTTTAGAAAATCATATTTTCAAGGATCAATCTTGAACCATAAACTGAACCAGATCTGAACCAAAAGGAGTAGGAGAGAATTATACCTGATACGGAGAAATAATATCTCCCAATGAACGTGTTCACGCCCAAGGAATGATCTAAAGACTGCTCCCACTGAAGATGGCGTAGTGTAGGATGGAGCAGAATCAACAGTGTTCTTCTCCAAGAACTCTGTCCTTCACAAGAAACAACAGGATGGCATGTGAGCACAACTTCCTATCAATTCTTTCACAAAGAACTGATGTCAAGATCGAATCTTGACTTCTCCCACAGAGTTGGAGATCGAACTGGATGTCTGGCGGCTACAGGAAGGAGGCAGCAAGAAAGATTTTCGCAGGGATTGCAGAAATCTTTTCTTCTATGATTTCAGCTCTGAAGAGAATGTGATTATGTCTTCTAAAGGCTGCCGCCCCCTCCTTCTTTTGTAACCCTAAAAGATCAGCTCCTAATCCAATTAGGAGTTGCTGATCCAAATGATATTTGGATAAGACATCTCTTTAGGTGATAAGAATAAACCCTTATCCTATCTGCAGATTAGATCAGCATTCTCCTAATCTCATTAGGAGGTTTCTAGATCTAAATCATATTCAGATATGGACTCTCTAAGTGGATGGGGTTAAGACCCTATCCTATCTGCTGATCCATCTCAGAATTCGCCCATATTTAACTTATTAAATTAGTCCAATTCGAAATGGGCTTTAGGCCCATTAAGCTTATGTGCTCACTTGGCCCTCTTAACTGCTGCCTAGTTGGGCTTCCTTGTATGGCATGGGACCCAAACATTGATCTACACATCAGCCACATGGGTTCAACCCATCCTTTGTTACAAGGCCTGGCCGAATACACTGCTATGGACAGTGCACCCCCTGAAGCCCATCAAATGGGCTCTATGGGCCCAACACTTACCCTAAGTGGTCCCTGGACCAAGCTACCTTGTAACACCCAGGGACTGTGGGCAGATGCAAGATTAGCCTATCAGGTATTATCCTCAATGGTCTTACACTTAACCTCTCAGCCCATAATGATCAAACACTGCCCGACAAGAGAGGACCTCTCCCTCGGCTGCAAGGAACAGTGTTGCACTCTCTACTTATATGGATCCCAGGAATTAAAACCTTTTGGCAAACATTTTAGAAACCATAATATATATACTTTTATATCTCATATAAAATATATTTTGCAAAACAAATCTCAATGTTTGAAATCGGTTGCCGGCAGTCTTGGTTTCCATCAGTGAGAGTGCATCCCCGATCATTACCTTTGTCCGACAAAGGGGCTGATCCTGTCACTATGATCACCCACTCAGATGAATTCTCAGACTGTCCCAACATACCCAGGTTTTGACCCCTACTAAGGATCTCACTAATTGGTACATCAAAGACAGCCCAATCCGACACCTAGTGCAGTATCATAATCGAGTCTAGGGGTCGGGTGTAACTTTCCAGTTTTGCCCATTAATCTCCAAGGTCCAGGGCAATACTAGAAATCTGGTCCAGTTCAGAGATTCAATTAATACTACACTGTATGTGCCTAGGGTCTCACCCTGGCAGCTGAGACAGGCCACCCCAACCGACTTGCTGGCACCATAGTGTCAGCCTTACCAGGATAGGTCTCTCTAGACCGACCCACTGGCTGTGAACATTCTAAACTAACATGAGTCTCATTAAGTGTCCAGTTTAAGGGTATTTCACAGAAACATACCAAGGGAACATGAATCAAATATGCACTTTTATTCATTTACAATAAACTCATAAAGTACATCATTTTGATGGAAGCTAAGGGCATACAAAACTGTCTAACAGCTCCCACTTGCACTTAGGTCCAATTAGGTACAAGCCGAAGTCCCATGCTTTCCACGTGTTTCTCAAACACTTTCTGTGATAGTGGCTTTGTCAATCGGTCTGCTACATTTTCCGCTGATGCTACCTTCTGAATCAGAACGTCCCCTTTACTAACAATCTCCCGCAGTACGTGGTACTTCCTCTCGATGTGCTTTGACTTCGAGTGGGCTCGTGGCTCCTTAGCCTGAGCAATGGCTCCATTGTTGTCACACAACAACTAGTAGGATCGTAATGGATTTAAGCATGGCCATAGGCGAAAAGGTTTCCTCATAATCGATACCTTTTTCCTCTTGTAAATCCATTTGCAACCGATTGCTTTTACCCCAGAGGGCGGATCTACTAGAGTCTAGACTCAATTGATCTCCATTGATTCCATCTCTGCTCTCATGGCCTCCCCCCACTTTTGGGAATCTATGTCCAACATAGCTTCCGCGTAAGTCACGTGATCCTCCTCACTAGTCAAGGTTTCCACCAGGTAACTATCCTGGTCATAACCATAACAGACTGGTGGCCTGGATACCCGAGTGGATCTTCTAGGTTGGTCACTACCTGGAACTTGTGGGACATCTCCCACTGCTCTTGAGCTCTCCTCATCAAGAACTACTTCCTGACGATGGGTGTGCAGGATATAATCGATTTCCAAGAATTGTGCATTTCGGCTACAGAACACTTTTTGCTCACTTGGGTCATAGAATAGGTAACCTACAGAGCCTTTTGGATAGCCTACAAATAGGCAATGACTGGTCTTGGATTCCAACTTGTCTGCACTTGTTCTTTTAACATGTGCTGGACAACCCCAAATCTTCAAGTGTCTGACACTTGGTTTCTTTCCGGTCCAAAGTTCATATGGAGTGTTCAGAACCGATTTGGTTGGAACCCAATTCAGCCCGTAAATCGCAGTCTCTAATGTGTAACCCCAAAAGGATGTGGGTAATTCTGAGTGTATGAGAAGCGACCGGACCATATCTAATAAGGTCCTATTCCTCATCTCTGAAACAGTATTAAGTTGTGGTGTAGCAGGAGGAGCTAATTGTGATACTATCCCATTGTCCTTTAAGTAGTCCCTGAATTCGTCAGAGAGATACTCACCACCTCGATCTGATCGTCAGAGAGATACTATCCCATTCTCCTAAAAACACATGCAGTAGTGCGAGTAAGGATCGTTCCCACAAAGAGTATCTAGCCTAGTTTTTGTGCTGCATGAATTGGAGGGGGGGGGGGACAGGTTTGACTATAATGAAAACCAGATTTAAAAAGAAAGAAAATCAAATGAGGAGCAATGCAAATCAAAGTACCGAAATTAATCAAAGGAACAAATCTTGGTCTAAGTCAACATCCACCATCTGAATTTCGCTACTGATCATCGATGCAAAGATATATCAATTCACACTTTGAATATTCACCGTAAGAATTATTTTCCTATCTCTCCTTAGTTGCAGTTAATTAGAAAACAAGCGATCTACTTAACCCTTACTACTAAATAACCCGAAACAAGCATTCAAGATTTAATCTAGTACCAGCCTTAAGAATTGGAGATTGATGAAGTTAAACAACACAAGGACAAGCGGTTGCATTTAATTTAGTCGAGTGTTCTTCCTAAGATCTAACAATTTCTGACGTAGCAAATCATTAAACCCTAGTTGCTTCTCTGATTAGAGGGATTAAATAATTGCGGATCTGATATCTAACCGAGTAGTAGATTGCAACGAATAATAAACTAGTAGGCCTCCTAATGATCAGACGAAACAATCGTGAACATAAACATAGAAGAACATTTGATATTCAAAGCATAAATCAAACAGTAAAAATTATTTTTTTCAACCAAGTATCAGAATTTAGCCACGCATGGTCATGATGAAAACTCAAGGAAGAATTGGAGAAGAAGAAGAGAGGTGCGGCAGCTCAAGTCTGATTATTTTTTTTCTTGTTTTCCTTCTCTTCTTTTCTTTTCTCTCTACTTTCCATTCCCCAATAGAAGCCTACAAAATCTCCTAAAATTTCTCTCTAGATAATAGTCTCCACGTCTGACTTATCAAGAAAAATATTAAAAATTAGATAAAACAAAGTTCTAATGCAAGTGGAAGAGTGGTGATTTCCGCATATGAAAACTTGTAGGCTAAGGAACGTTTCCAGCACGTCAGCAGTGCGGTTGTAGCTACTTCGAGCCCGATTTAGACCTTGATGCATTCCATATTTCTCAAAACTCAAACCATGAAAGTTGTAGAGATTTTCCTTATCGTTCTAAATCATCTTGAATCATCCCAATCGGAGATTGGATGAGAGTGTTATGTCCAGATTACGAAGCGATGCCGAAACTGTCCAAAATTGTCCAATTAGCTCCGTTTTTCACTTAACGCCTCCAATTGTGCCTAAATCAAAATATAAGAATAATGAGTCCATTTAGGTACTAAATAAGTATAAAAGACTAAACATTAAGGGAGAAAAATAGGATATTTTGCATTCTCATCAAATCCCCCCACACTTAGCTTTTGCTCATCCTCGGGCAAAATTCGAATTCACTTTCCCAAAAACACCAAGGTTACAATGCCATCAGTAAGGAACAACCAAGCTCTTCAATATTCATAACTTATCATGAGCAAACATTTTTAACAACTTTCAATTACTTAGTAAGCACTTTCACTCGAAGATGGAATGAACTAAATACATAGACCCTCACGGAAATAAACACTCTACTCTCATGTATTTTAAGGGTATATGTTTCACTCAAATTCATTCAAATGGAAATGATCTACCATAGGCTTGCATATCTTCTCATTCTCCACCACTGGGATCACATGCATAACACGAATCAAAAGGACTTTTCAAGGGTTGTAACGGGGCTTAGGATCAAAGTGGGAAATATTTGTGAATGTAGCTCAAAAGCCATTGAAACTAGTGGAACAAAAATGAATCATCTAAAGCTTGAAAGTATAAGACATGTAAAACCAATCATTCCATTCAGCAACTTCTTCAATTTTGCTTTAATGCATTTAAACCATGTAAAACTTCTACATTGGAAAAGAGATTGTTCGAAAGAGCACCTTTCGCTTGCAGCAGGGAACAATCATTTGCAACAGTTTCCACCTTTGTATATATATATAAGCGGTCCCCCTTTTCTTGGAACTTTTGCAGGAACATAGATAATTTGTAACATCAAAAGCAATTTCCTCCATTCCTTCCTTACTTCTTTACTTATTTTTTTTTCAAAAAAACAATGAAACTCACAAATTGAGAACGAAAACATGTTCCATTTCACCGGTTATAAGCCACATCACAAATCTAGACACCCCACACCCATTTCTTGCACACCCACACATATCATAATGATGAACAATACTCCACTAGCTCTACGGCTTGGGTAAGGGTATTATTTTTTTCTCGGGTTTAAAGCTTGTAACATGGGTTCACAATGAACGACAAAGGTCAATAAAACTCAAAGGGGTTCAACAAAGGGGATAATTTATCACAAGGTAGGCTATTTGGCTTATGTAGCTTATAACAAAAAGGGCCTTAATTATGTTCATGCATGCATGTGTCAATATGATCTTGAAGAGAATCAAGGCAAGTTCTAGAGAAACAAATCCATAGAAGAATATCTCACATGAAATAAAATAGTGAGACTTATATGGATGTGTCAGTCTAAAGGCTCAAGATCTCACCAGCTTTTGTCTACAAAATTTAGTCACTACCATTCTCAAGGAAAATAACTAGACTAATTAATTCTAAATTGGAAGATTACTTATCCAATCATGTTATGAGCTTTTCAAACTTAATTGAATCTTGCTCATGGCATATACAACCTAAAAAAAAATTGTTGAAAACCTAAAAACAAAGAGCAAAACTTCTTTTTTTTTTTCAAAAAAAATGCAGAATTAAAAAAAAAAACAGAATTAAAACACAACCTAAATCCCCTCCCCCACACTTAAAACTTACATTGTCCCCAATGTAAGGTGAAATGCAACGAAAGGGAAAAAATAACCAAAATATAAATGCAAAAATATGAAGAGAAAGAAAAAAATGAACTTCCCTTTTTTAATCAGCAAAAATCAGATCTTCAAGGTCCAATTGTTCCACGTTCTCTACTTGGAAGCCTTCATAAAAATGCTTGAGTCTATGGCCATTCATCATGAACGCTTTGGAAGTTGTTAGAATTTGAATTTTAACTACACCATGAGGAAAAACATTAGTAACAACAAAGGGTCCAATCCAACGAGAATGCAACTTACCCGGAAACAAATGAAGTCGTGAATGGTAAAATTTTGACCAACTTTAAACTCCTTCCTAGAGATCATCTTGTCATGAAAAGCTTCGTCTTTTCCTTGTAAATCCTTGCACTTTCATAAGCATCATTGCGAATTTCCTCTAACTCTTGTAGTTGCAACTTCTTGTGTTTTCCCCTTTCATTCATCATGGGTGGGTTCAATCTTCTTTGTGGTTGATGGGAAGGCTTTGCTCCCTCTTCAAGTAAGATACGATGCATGCATGTAGACGGGCTGATTCCTTTAATATCCGCAACTATCCATCCAATAGCCGTCTTATGCTCCTTAAGGACCTGCACAAGCTTTTCTTCTTGTGGTGTGCTAAGGCTACTGGAGATGATCACTGGTAACATCCCTTCATCTCCAAGAAACACATACTTGAGGTGACTGGGGCGAGGCTTCAAATCTGGAATAGGGGCCTGCAAAACAGAGGGTAAAGGTCTCCCATTAGAAATTGGTAACATAATATAAGGAATGTTACTTGACTGTTGTAACTCCGGAGAATCATTTAACGCTGCAACAATTTCCTGCAAATGAGAACTCAATGTTAACTCCTCTTTCTCAAGATGCTTACTAATGGAAATTTCCAATCCATCTTTCTCATCAATGTCAAAAACTTCATGTGCTAAAGAATCAATCATATCTATAGAATAAATAGGATTATCATCTCTACGATATTCCATGGCATCATAAATATTAAACTTAACAATTTCACCATCAACTTCCAAGGTAAGTGTGCCACTATTAACATCTATCTTAGTCTTGGATGTTTTTAAGAATGGTTTTCCTAACAAAATAGGAGTGGTTTGATCACCATTATCCATATCAAGCACGTAAAAATCAACAGGGAAAACCAAATCATTAACTTTCACAAGAACATCCTCAACAACACCCTTAGGATATGCATTAGATCTATCAGCCAATTGAATCACAACACCAGTTTTATTCAAAGGTCCAAGTTTCCAAGAAGCATATATAGAATATGGCATGACATTGATAGAAACTCCTAAGTCTAACATGGCCTTTTCAATTCTAGTGTTACCTATCATGCAAGGGATAGTAAACATACCTGGATCTTTGCACTTTACAGGGAGTTTTCTTTGAATAACTGCATAAACATTCTCCCATACTCTCAGTTTCTCACATCCTTTCAGTTTTTGTTTCCTCTTATGTGTACACAGTTCTTTCAGGAATTTAGCATAACAAGGTACTTGTTTAGTAGCATCTAAAAGTGGAATATTTACCTCGCATCTATGAAAAGCCTCATAAAATTCTTTAAATTGCTCATCTTTTCTAAAATATACTAAAGCCTGAGGAAAATGAGGTACTGGTTTATAATCAGAAAGAGGTGGAAACTTACATTTAGGTATGTCATCATCATTGGGAATGTTCCCGTCTGCAATGACATTTTTCTCCTTTTCTTGCTTCGACGATGCAGGGGCTACCTTTGCTGGAATCTCAACCTCTTTACCACTTCTCAAAATGATTGCATTTACATTTTCTCTTGGATTCACAACCATTTGAGAGGGTAATTTTCCTGAACTTTGTGCCTCTAACCGACTAATTGCGGTTGCCATCTGGCCCATCTGATTATCCAAACATTGAATATTGGCCCTCGCCTCTTGTTGAAATTGTTTCGTCTCTTGTTGAAATTGCAAAGTATTAGTGGCAAGAGATTTAATAATATCTTCTAAGACATACCGGAATTAGAAGTTTGGCCCGGTTGTTGTCTAGGGGGGTACGATTGCTGATATTGTGGGAAACTTGGGCAGTTATGAGTCATGGGTTGATTCACTTGTGGATTTCCATAGTTGAGATTGGGGTGATCCCTCCATCATGGATTATATGTGCTCGAATAGGGATCATACTTCCTTTGCGGTTGCCCCGGAAAACCACCTGCCACATTTACCTGTTCAATGGGCTCTTCTTGAAGAGTTGGGCATATATCGGTTGGATGCCCTACCACCAAACAAATCCCACAAGCCTTCGCCGTTTGCATATTACCTATAGCCATTTGACGAACAAGAGAAGTTAGACTCGCAAATCTGTTGTTCAAGGGAAGAGATATTTACCTCATTAACATGCTTTGATGGAGGGTCAAGCCTAGTGCCAAATTGTTGAGAATTGGCCGCCATATTTGCAATCAAATTTCTCGCGGCCTCGGGAGTTTTATCCACCAAAGCTCCTCCACTAGTAGCATCAATCATGCTCCTATTAGTGGGTTGAAGACCCTCATAGAAATACTGGATAAGTAGCTGCTCACTAATCAGATGATGGGGGCAGCTTGCACATAATTTCTTAAAACGTTCCTAGTATTCATGTAGGGACTCTCCGCTATACTGCCTTACACCACAAATTTGTTTTCTAATGTTGGCCGCCCTTAAAACTGAGAAGTACTTTTCCAAAAATAACCTCTTCATCTCGTTCCATGTGATAATACTCCCAGAGGGTAGATAATAGAGCCAATTCTTAGCCGAATCCTTCAAAGAAAATGGAAAGACTCTTAATTTAATTTGCTCTTTAGTCACCCCTGTGGGTTTCATACTCGTGCATATCACATGAAGCTTCTTTAGATGCTTGTGAAAATCTTCACTTGCAAAACCATGAAAAGTGGGCAAGAGATGTATCAATCCAGATTTTAATTCAAAAGTAGCAGTAGCATCTAAAGCAGGAAACGTTATGCATAAGGGTTGTTGATTCAAATCAGGGGCGACAAGCTTTTTTGAAGTTCGATTTCCAGCCATGATTTCCTCCTCTCTCAAATTAGAACCGCTAACAGATAGTGAATCCAGAGTTGGATCATTCTCTTCAGAATTACTCCGAGCTTCTTTCCTTAACCTGCACAAAGTTCCCTCTATTTTTGGATCGTACTGCAATTCACCTTGCTTAGAAAATTGAGTTACAGGCATAAATCAAGGAAACCCTAATAAACCATGGAAAACATATCAAGAAAAATCTAGAGTGATGAAAATAAATAAACAAATAAAACAGAAAAATTCTACGCTAAAATACAAACAATCAAAGGGATCTCTCATTTTTTTTTCAAAAATTTCAAGAACGAAATAGGGATCACAAGAAGCACAAAAATCAATTAGAAAAACTCCCCGACAGCGGCGCCAAAATTTGGCGTGCTGTCGTAAGCACCCAAAAATAAAACCTATACTCCTACAAACACATGCAGTAGTGCGAGTAAGGATCGTTCCCACAGAGAGTATCAAGCCTAGTTTTTGTGCTGCGTGAATGAGGGGGGGGGGGGGGGGAGGTTTGAGTATAACGAAAACTAGATTTAAAAAGAAAGAAAATCAAATGAGGAGCAATGCAAATCAAAATACCGAAATTAATCAAAAGAACAAATCTTAGTCTAAGTCAACATCCACCATCAGAATTTCACTACTGACCATCGATGCAAAGATATATCAATTCACACTTTGAATATTCACCGTAGGAATTATTTTCCTATCTCTCCTTAGTTGCAATTAATTAGAAAACAAGTGATCTACTTAACCCTTACTACTAAAGAACCCGAAACAAGCGTTCAAGATTTCATCCAGTAGCAGCTTTAATAATTAGAGATTGATGAAGTTAAACAACACAAGCACAAGCGGTTGCATTTAATTTAGTTGAGTGTTCTTCCTAAGATCTAGCAATTTTTGACACAGCAAATCATTAAACCCTAGTTGCTTCTTAGATTAGAGGGATCAAACAATTACAGATTTGATATCTAACCAAGCAGTAGATTGCAATGAATAATAAACTAGTAGGCCTCCTAGCGATCAGACGAAACAATCATGAACATAAACATAGAAGAACATTCGATATTCAAAGCATAAATCAATCAGTAAAAATTAAATTAGATCTCACAGTTTTGCTGATTATGAGGCTTTTGTTTCCTTCAACCAAGTATCAGAATTTAGCCACGCATGGTCATGATGAAAACTCAAGGAAGAATTGGAGAAGAAGAAGAGAGGTGTGGCAACTCAAGTTTATTTATTTTCTTGTTTTCCTTCTCTTCTTTTCTTTTCTCTCTACTTCCCATTCCCAAGAGAAGCCTACAAAATCTCCTAAAATTTCTCTCTATATAACAGTCTCCAAGTCTGACTTATCAAAAAAAATATTAAAAATAAGATAAAACAAAGTTCTAATGCAAGTGGGAGAGTGGTGATTTCCGCATATGAAAACTTGTAGGCTAAGGAACGTTTTCAGCACGTCAGCAATGCGATTGCAGCTACTTCATGCCCAATTTTGACCTCGATACAGTCAGTATATCTCAAAACTCAAAACATGAAAGTTGTAGAGCTTTTACTTGTCTTGCCAAATCATCTTGAATCATCTCAATCGAAGTTCGGATGAGAGAGTTATAACCAGATTACGAAGCAATGCCAAAACTGTCCAGAACTGTTCAATTAGCTCTGTTTTTCACTTAATGCCTCCAATTGTGCCCTAAATCAAAATATAAGAATAATGAGTCCATTTAGGCACTGAATAAGTATAAAAGATTAAACATTAAGGGAGAAAAATATGATATTTTGCATTCTCATCACGGACCGCATCTTGACCCGAAGTAGCTTCTTCGGTATGGCGATCTACGAACTAAGCCGAGGTACCCACCTTGGCCCTAGCGGATCCACCCCTCCCAATACGAGCTCTGGAATGGCGGATAAGGGCTGCTCGGGCTCTAGAACAGCAGCCTACGGAGACTCAATACGAGCTCTTTTGGAAGCTCGCTTCTTCTTCCCCTTCTTCATGTTACCGAAGAGCTCGGTCGTAGGGATTTTCATGGTTACTACAACAAAAGCAAACTATCTGAAATGGCACCGAAGTAAAACAAAGACAGCACAACAAGTGACAACCTACCAGGACTCAGACTGGCCTGCACGAGCTTGTCTTCGGTCACGTAGTCCACGAACTTGAGACCGAGCTTCGCCCAAGACCGGAGCGCTTCTCTTGTCTTTAGGTCCAGCCTGACACCGGGATCTTCGATGGCCACCCTCTAGTGGGTCGGGAAAGGCCACCCCTCAGTGTTACGGACCATGAAGTAACGCCTTTTCCAGGGCGGGACCTTGTTTGGGAGCTCGTGCAAGAGTTTGTAGCCCGGACAAGGAGATAGATAGTTAGTTCGCCTGTGTTTAGGCAGAACACAGGAGGAGTTCTTCTTTATTGAGAGAATGGAAGAAAAGATATCAAGGTCAAGAGGAAGGTTATAGTCGTGGAAGAGGGAGATGGTTCCTACTACATTGCGAATGGAGTTCGGGTGCAGCTAATCTATGGAAATGTTAAAAAGTTTTATGACTTCGACAATCAAGGGGTGAAGTGGAAGATGAAGACCAGCAGCGAGCTGCTCCTCGTAGATCACGATCTCATCGTGACCGTGCTCCCAAGGAAAGTTACCTAGGGGAATGCTATAAACTAAGTTGTTCGGAAGCCTATACCGAGCTACTAGGGATAGGAGCTTGTCCGCCGTCATTGTTGATAGGCCAAAGTTATCTGGCTACCGACCTCGATGCGAGGTGGATGCCAGATCACCTGAGGCCTCTCACGCCTCCCAGGGTGATTCCACCTCTGGAGGATTGCAGACCGCATCTTAACCCGAAGTAGCTTCTTCGGTATGGCGATCTACGACCTGAGCTGAGGTACCCATCTCGACCCCAACGGATCCACCGCTCCCATCTAAAAGACTGTCAAAACTAAAGCTAGACATGAGAAAGACACGGAATCGAAACGGAGAGCTAGGGAAGACTCACCGAAGAGAGACCGAAAGAAGACCGAACTGAAGAAAAATGACCTCGGGAAGACACCAAACTAAAGAACTTGAACGCGACCTTAGATCGAAGGCTAGTGAATTTGTGGCCAAGCAAATGAGTCTCGGGCCCCCTATTTATAGCCGTTGTATCCGAGAGTCAACGATCAAGATCAAAGTGATCCAACAGCTCCTAGGAAAACCGGTTGCGCCCCCCCCCCCCCCCCCCCCCCCCCCCCCCCGAGGTTGAAATTGGTTTAACGCGTGTTTTGACATCCGTGGAGTTTATAGATTGTGTGACGTCCGCGCATAGACTAGACCCGACCTAGGTTATTCTTGGTTGAGCCGGGTGGCCGAACAGGTCCGACTAGCGATTCGCCCGACAAGCCGCCTAGATCTCGGACCAAATCCACTCGTCATGAACTTCCCACACCAAGTTGGGACCCCTGGCTCGGGGAGTGAGGGGCAATTGATGAAGGGTGATTGGGCCTTTCCTAGTAAAAAGGGGACACATAGACACAACCTGACTAAGAGATGACAACTCAGCCTAACAAGTTCAGTTCGCAACAATGGAGCTCGCGTATTTAGTCACCTCGGCACAAAGGCCACAGCTTAAGGATCACCTCGGAGCAAAGTCACCTCGATGCAGGTCTCACCTCGGCATCGAGGCACCTTGGTATTCAAGCCAGTTTGGAACTAAAAGGCCGAAGACCAGTTCGGAACCAGCAACTCGAATCGACACGTAACCAATTCTAGAGGCCTCTCCAACGACTCCCGAATCCCTCGAGATCACGATAAGCACTTATCCTCACTCCGCCGGGATCGGAGGAGGAACGAGATATGCCTTACCTGTATGTTGTTCCTTCGAAAGTGGAGCGAACTCCATCTCCACATCCCGGATATCCCAGAACTCTTTCGTGTGCCCCACGAATACTCAAGTATATAAAGTCTCCAACCCCAATGGCATGAGGTAGGCGTGATTTCTCTACTCTCTAGCTCTCTACATTCAAAGCTATCTCAGCTCGCTATAGCTTATTAACTTAAGCATCGGAGCGACCTCGCTGGGCTACCCACCCCGGGTTCTATGATCTTATTTTGCAGGTTTACATAGCTCGTCGTTTGACTGGAAACCAGATCATCCTCCAGCAAGGAACAGTCAGATCGTGCTACATCAAGAACAAACAATATTAAAATAGCATAGAATGTAATACTAAAACAAAGGATCTCCAAAATAAGTTGAATAATCTGCTTCTGACTTGTAAGAGTTCACTAAATAGGCTGATATGGGTTCAGAACCAACTCTGAACCTGATGAATGTAATTAGTGGGTAATCCGACTTAGCTAGAATTGGATTGATGTAAGTTGGATTGGGTGATTCCCTATAGTTAACTCATGAAATCTATAACAGTAATTATACTTATGCTTTTCACTCTGTCAGTCACTGAGAAAACTAAATGCCCTTCCAAGAAACCTAATCCAATAGCTGCATATATTTCTTCTACACTGATTTTGTCCTATCATTAAGTGCCTAGTGCAGCATTCTACATTATATGATGGTTGTTGTATTGTAGCTAGTAAATATCTTATTTACACAAGACAATTTATTACTTTTGTAGCCAATAACTAAGTTGCCTAATCATGCACATCAGAGCAGTGGTCTGCTCCAAATAAGTTCTTTGATATTTAATACTCCTCAATATGACTTATCCCTTTGAGATTTTGGTAAATAACATTTTTCTAGAACATATTTCTTTAATTTTTTTTTTCATTTTCTAAACTGTGCCCATTAAATCAGAGCAATAACAGAACAATAGTTGAATATCCAAAAGTTTGGCAACCTACTAGCTAGGGCTGCAAATGGTTTTTCTTTTTTTTTTGGGAAAATGATTGCAAATTAATTTGAATTAATTTAATGAAAATTTCATTTGATATTATTTTGTTCTATTTGTGTAATCAAGCGAAATACCCAGCCGATCTTATTGTTCAACTCTGGGATGTCGTTTCATTTATGTAATTTAGTGAAGCTTTTGTTTGTTAGACTTTGAAAGGTTGTTTTATTTATTGATTATTTTGCTTACTGATATTTAAATTATAATTCAATATTGTGATTTGTTAATATTAATCTTTCTAATTTTTTGTTGATAATCTGCCCAAAATTAGTGACTCTATACCATTACCCACTTGTGACTCTAATGGGTGGGCCTAACCCAAATCGGACTTTGGCCAATCCAAAGTCAAATAATTAATTCGATCAATCGAGTTAGTGTAGTTTACTGATATATGCTTTTATGTACATTGTTTTGCTTTTCCAATGAATAAAAATTATCATTATTTTTACTCATTGTGACTACTAGTAGAAACTGTCATTTTTGTTTTGTTAATATGTTTCTCACCTTAATGTCTAGTGGTTATGAATTTACGCGAGGACAATAATCTATTTTGAGGTTTTACACTAGAATCACCATCACTTGGAAGGTTTGCATTCAGTGGCTTGTTACTCACTTCCCAGATTCGAAATCATTCCTTTGAAAGGGCATGATTCAGGCTTCACTCATGAGTTTTCTAAAAAGATTGTTTTCCAGATAACCTTCAAAGAATGCTATTTGAAAGTGGGATTTTAGGTCAAATAGTTATTTCTTGAAAGCACACTTTTTATCAAAAAGCACTGTTCCAGCAAGGTTTTCCATTCAAATAATTTTTTTTCTCCAAAAGAAAACATGTTTTCAATTCCATCTTCTAAAATATGTAAAATATGTTATTATTTAACTCTGAAATTTTATCGCTATTTCTCAAAGGTGTGGTTTTAAGACATGATTTTTCTTTTTTTTATAATAAAGAAATACGACTTTAAGTTAAGTTAACAAATTTTGAAATGAGTTTTTAAGCATTCATTACATATCTTGCAATGTTATAACTGTTTCTAATGGGTATATTTCGACTAGTGCAATGAATATGTACCATGCCTCTTATACATATATATACATGTATATATATAACATATACATATGCACTCCACTAAACCCTGGCAACCCCAGGCAATCTGATTTCGTGGTCGGTTCCATGATGTTGCATGCTCCATGTGAAGGCCTTGGCAACCCCAGGCGCACATTCATTCCCTGGATGGCTCTAGGATGCCGTAGCTAGTTCCGCGATGTCGTGGCCGGTTCCACAATGCCACATGCTCCATGCGAAGGCCCTGGCAACCCCAAGCACACACTCATACCTTGGCCGGTTCTGCGATGTTGTGGCCGGTTCCACGATGCCACATGCTCCATGCGAAGGCCCTAGCAACCCCAGGCGCACACTCATACCCTGGCCAGTTCCAGGATGTCGCGGCCGGTTCCGCGATGCCATGGCTGGTTCCACGATGCCACATGCTCCATGCGAAGGCCCTGGCAACCCTAGGTGCACACTCATACCCTGACTGGTTCCAAGATGCCATGGTCGATTCCACGATGCCATGGCCGGTTCCATAATGTCGCATGCTCCATGCGAAGGCCTTGGAAACCCCAGTTGCACACTCATTCCTTGACCGGTTCCAGATGCTGCGAGCGGTTCCACGATGTCGTGGCCAGTTCCACGATGCCGCGTGCTCCATGCGAAGGCCTTGACAACCCCAAGCAAACACTCATACCCTGGCCAGTTCCAGGATGCCGCAACCGGTTCTGCGATGCAGTGGCCAGTTCCACAATGCCGCATGGTCCATGCGAAGGCCTTGGCAACCCTAGGTGCACACTCATACCCTGGCCGATTCCAGGATGTCGCGGCCAGTTCTGCAATGTCATGGCCGGTTCCACGATGCCGCATGGTCCATGCGAAGGCCCTGGCAACCCCAGGCACACACTTGGACCCTGGACGGTTCTAGGATGTCGCGGTTGGTTCTGCGATGCCGTGGCCGGTTCCATGATGCCGCATGCTCCATGCGAAGGCCTTGGCAACCCCAGGCAGACACTCATTCCCAGGCCGGTTCCAGGATGCCGCAGTCGGTTCTGCGATGCCGTGGTCGGTTCCACGATGCCGCATGCTCCATGTGAAGGCCCTGGCAACCCCAGGCACTCTCATTCCCTGGAAACCCCAACCGCATTGATATCACCTAGCAACCCCAGGCTTGCACTCACATCCCCTAGCAGCCCAGGAGGGCTCTGACAACATCAGGTATGATCTCTCTCCAATCCATGAATATAGATGCTTTATTATTTGCAAATGTGATTGTTTAATAACTAAATGCAAACCACCACACATGGAAAACCTTGCCCTCTTAAGGCACAACAACCGTCGACCCTTATATGGGCGGTGAATTGCAACCCCCCTACAAAGTAGCCCAACTTCCATTTTCTACAAAAACGGACCTTAACGCTCACTTCGTAGTTCATGTAGGTATTGGATAGCCACCTTCTATGAATATGTTAGTCACTTATTTATTCACATTATTCGAGTCAACTCACTCACATCCGATAGTATCTCAGAACGACGAAATAACATTGTTCGATTTCTCTAACGGTTTGTGATAAAGTTTCTTATGCCTGTGCTCGATTGCGATAGAGCCTAACGGGCACTCAACTCTAAAATATTGGAATTCTATTGACATCCGTGAAACTATTGGGGGGCTTCATTGACAGGAAATATGACCCCTACCACAATAAAATCTGGGAGGACAAACTTCATCCGCCCAATATTAGCAATAACTCTCCACTTGCAAACAACACTCAACCCTCCCAAGGTTTGGTTACAATAGATTGAGTGCCCACTACATAGCTCATGAAGGGCCCCACCCCTCTAAAGTATGGCAACACGTAGTCCTAGAAAGGCTAACAAAACTGCATTAGTGTTCTTTCGCCCACAAAAACACAAGTTCATTTCTAGGTGTCAACGCACATCCCACACTTCAACTCTTTTAATTGGTGTTCTCCTGCACCTGACAATATTTCAATACAAACACAACCCTCTGGCTTAGTTACTTAAGTCATATAAGATTATTTGAGTCAACTCCTCTTGATTATGCGTCCGAAGACAAATCCACACTGATCATCTCCTTTAATGAATTGCGATAAAATCACAACATACTTGCACACAATCACGATGAAACCCAACAGAGGGCTCATTATCCAACACTTACTGATGCAACTCTTTCATGCGATGATCACAAGCACCAAAAGTAACATGCTACGAAACAAGTTTTTCCCTTATGTTTGCACTACGATCAAATTTCAACCGTATCGCCCATCAAGGGCCCCTAGAGACTTTAGACACAACAAACATTGTGACACTAAGCAACTCCCTCCTATATGAACACCACTATACCATCCATGTACAACATCCTTCATATGACAGAGTCGCATCACCAATGCTATGATAAGGCTTCCTATGCCCTGACAACCCTAGGCACAGCCAAACATCGGAAATCTAAGGCACTACCAAAACCCTAACAACCCCAAGAATAGCCATACTTTCATGTAACCATTGGGGGGTTTCATTGATAGCAAGTCTGACTCCTATCCAAAGTATAAATATAGATACTCTGTCTAACTGCAACTAGCTAAGAGAATACAAAGTCCACCCATCTTGCACAACTAACAACAATACTTTGCTAAAGAACAACACTAATTCTGACCATCACTACCTCACTCCCACATGAAGGTTCAGGTTTCCCTCTCATACGCAAACCAAAATATTCCCTGATAGGTAGCAAAGGCCTGATGCTCATAATCAACCTTTGGGGTAGTCGCTTCCCAAACAGTTACGATGAAACCCTAACTTCTGCTAACTATTTATATTAACCAAACTCCAATTGTACCGCCTGTGGAGGGTTCCTATCGACCTCAGACACAACAATGTTGTGATATCGGGATAACTCATCTCTATGAACACATTAAATATTTACTCATTTTATGTAACTTTATCGCACATAATAGTACCTCGTATATTGGAATAGCACTGCTCGATCTGCGATAATGTTCACTATGTCTATACCAATACTTAATTACGATAAAGTCCAATGGGCTCTCAACCCAGAAATACTTAATCCTGTCACCTTGACGTTTTCTACAAACCCGCGAAGCACTTTCCAATATTAGCCAATGACCGTAACTTTCTTTCTGAACAGCGTTTAACACTTGTACTGAGCCTCCAAATTAAGGAGCACACTCGATTTCTTTTTTACTTCGCAATTAATTGTTGATTACTCTCGCAATGATGTTTGATTGCGATTAACTCCTATAATACATACGAAAAGTGCTTATTTGTGACAGAGTGCACAAAACAACCAACTTTAAATGATTTGATTACCACTCGACATTTACAAATCACAACAAAAATTCACAGACCATGCAACTTTCTCGATAGAAGACATTCTATCAAGATACAGGGGGGCTGCTTCCACCAAAGCAGCAACAGGGAAGGTAGTCGGTTAGTTTCCGACCGAAAATGTTTAGCTTCAGAAATGCGCATAGTTCTGATCTAAAAATGTTATACTATTTCTTTGTCGCAAAATAACCCATAAGCATATTTTTTTTAGCCCCAAAATTTACTCTCGATAGAGGGGTGGCCACCGAAATTTTATTGATATGCAGAAAACCTTGGAGGGGGGGGGGGGGTTGTGAAGCCTTACCCCTCGCTCTATACAAAGGAAGCCTGGCTCATATAAACATAAAGTGTCCAGGCAACCTAGAACCAACGAATTCTCAAAAAAGGAAAACCTAGACCATTTTCTGTAATCAAGTTCTGTACGTGTGATGGAAGAGCATCTTTGCAAGAGCTTCCACTGGTTGGTTAGCCTCTCTATAAATATGAAAACAAAAGAAATCCAATCTATTTCTAAGCTCCTGTACCTGAGACAACCAAACCTAAAGCTTCCAAGGGGTTGTACAAGTACCATTGTGTATATTAATCAGAAGTTTGGAGTCTAATTCCACCATAATCTTATCTAAGTTAAGAGCAACCGCCAGGTGTAAGCCATCCAGCAAAGCCATAGCCTCTGCAACTAAATTGGAGTCCAAACCATAAGTGTTAGAGAAAGCACTAATAAAACCATTTTTTCTCTCTGATAATATCCCTTCCACCACATGGGCCAGGATTTCCTCTAGAAGCACCATCAACATTCAATTTAAAGTAACCCTCCGGAACCGCCAATAAATGCACCACCTTGATGTATCTACTCATAATTGGGTGAATTCACAACCCCAAACCCAATAAGGAGAGTTGTTGATTAAAACTCCCCTTGTTGGTGAGATTTAGAGGAGAGGAGACCTCATGAACCCATCGCACTATCACCCAAATCACCATATTGGAGCATCTGAATAAATTTTCCATTCTACGCCTATTTCTTTCTTTCAGATTTCCCAGATTGCAAAACAAGCAATTAGCCCTACTGTAACAGCCCATTGATTTTTTCTAAGGCTACTGAAAACCAAACTGAAAGAAGCTCCTTAATACTCTCATTACCCCTGAAAGGGAGCCCAAACAATATGCTAAAGAAAAGCCAAACTTTCTGAGCTAGGCAACTATGCACCAACAAATGGTTGATATTTTCCTCTTAAGTGATCATGGTAGCAGACACATCCGGATAGCAAAGGGACTCCCAACTCCTTTATATCAGAATCCACCCCTACCCTCCCAACCATAAGTTTTCAAACAAATAAGCTTATCTTGGTAGGCACTAAAGCATTCCAAACTACCTTGTACTAGTTCACCATAGGATGATCGGTCCTATAGAAGGACCAAGCTGATTTTATAGAAAATTCCCTTTCGCCTCAAGAAGCCAAGCTATCTTGTCTTGGCTGTTAGAGAGCTTCACACCTGACCCCTAAATACAGCTGAGAGCCTCCTCCTCAAGAAAACCCCTAACCTGATCCAGGTGCCAAATTCCTGCATCATCTACAACATCACAAACTCTCAACTACAAATTTAAACCATCTAGCTAAATGGCTTTCTCAATTAAAGGACCATCCATGGTCCAATTATCAAATCAGAAGCTAATTTCTCCCCTTCCCACTAGCCACCTTGAGAGGAGGACTAAGTCACCCCTTAGTTCCATGTTAACTTTCTAGGTACGAGAAGTGTAGCAAGGAGGGATGGCTATATAGAAATGACCATGCTTCAGCACCTTGGCTCTAAAGAATTCAGCCCACAAAGAGTTTTGAAAAAGCACTTGCCACAAAGCTTTCAACCTGAGGGCTCTTTGGACATCAGATAAACTTTTGATTTGCAGTCCACCTTCAGAAAAATGTCTCACAATTTTTCTCCAAGTGATCCAATGATGATGATTATCTGAATCTGAATAGACCAAAGAAATCCTTTCATCAACTATTCCAGGTGCTTGATAACCTTCTTGGGAGTTGCAACTACCGGCATCAAGTATATAGGAATACTACTCAAGACATGTCTAATTAGGACCAGCTTATCTCTAGTTGAAATCACTTTCCCTTTCCAACCTGAAACTTTTGCTACCACTTTTTGCACAAGCCCATCAAAGGCTTATGCTTTCACACGGCCCTTACTAATTGGGATACCAAGGTAGCTGAAGGGAAGAGGCTTATGCAAGTAATCCATTGTTGATGTTATAATTTGGATTCTGCTGTGAGAGGCTTTTGTTGAAGTGAAAAAACAACTCTTCGCTTTGTTCACCAATTGACTCGAATACTACTCGTACTTTTGGATTATTGACATTGCTTTCTCTAACACTTTCTTGGACCCTCTTGTGAAGATGATGGTGTCATCAGCATAGAGACTGTGGGTGATAGGAGGGCATCCCCTGTGGGTCACATAAACACCTGTAGGATACTTTTCACCCAGCTTGGACAAGTTTCTGCTCAGTACCTCTTCTGCAATGATAAACAAATAAGACAAGAGTGGATCCCCTTGCCGCAAGCCTCTAGTGGACTAAAAATACCCTGTAACTCCTCCATTCCAAAGAACTGAGAACCAACAATTCACCACCATTTTTCTAATAAGCTCAATCCAGGCTTTACTGAAACTAAACTGTCTCAAGACATTGAAGAGAAAGTCCCAATTCAGCTGATCGTAAACTTTAGCCATATCTAGTTTAAGCACTACATTTCCCCCCACTACCTTCCTTTCAATATTTGTAACCATTTCCTGCACTAAAGCTACATTATCCATGATGTTTTGCCCCTAAATGAAAGCACCCTGCTCTTGTGAAATTATCTTAGGTAAAATGCATGCCAATTTCTTAGTAAAGATTTTAGCAATAATTTTGTAGCAAAAATTACCTAAGCTAATGGGACGAAAATTTGTGAAACTTTCAGGAACCTTGCATTTTGGAATCAAAGTAATAAAAGAGGAAATGTAACTCACCAGAAGCTGGCCACCACTAAAGAAGAATTTGACAACCTCTACCACATCCGCTCCAACAATATCCCAACACGAGACAAAAAAATGTCCTATGAAACCATCCGGCCCCGGTGCACTGTCTCTATCCATGGCATAAACCACCTCTTGAATTTTTGTCTTAAAAGGAACGGCCAGAAGAAAGTCATTGTCTCCCTGATTTACCACACACAAAATGACTTCCAGCAAATCCCCCTCTTTTAGCCATTTAATTCTAGATTTCTACCTCCGAAAAATTCCCTCCTATTTGTGAACTTCATGAAGTTTCTTCCTCTCCTCTCTTAGCTCCGTGAATCTAACGACTGAGTTCATCTGTAAATTATTCATTTCAGCACATTGAACCCTGTCTTCTGCCTCCTTCACAACCTGATGAACATTCCCAAAAACCTCCCAATTCCATTGCTTGAGTTTACTCCTTAATTTATGTAGTTTGAGAAATAAACTCACCAATGGATTGACATGAACCTCCTCAGTCTAGCAATCCTTAACAATCGTGTGAAATGAGTGATGAGAGAGCCACATCTGCTGAAACCTAAAAGGCTTGGGACCTGTCTGTCTTTCCTCCTCAATAGAAAAAAACCAGAGGGCAGTGGTTTGAACAGTTGCAATTAAGATGAGTCACAGGCTTCAAAGGGAAGGATTGAGCCCAGCTAGAATTAACCAGAACTCGATCTAGACGAGCCCAAACATAGTCCAAGCCTTCTCTATTATTGCACCAGGTGAATCTACTTCCAGAGAAACCCAAATCTACTAGGCCTATGGCATTTATTAGATCAACAAAATCCTCCATTGCAAACACATCAGGATTTCTTCCCCCCCACTTTTTCCTCTCTACAAGTGATCACATTAAAATCTCCAACTAACAACCAAGGTTTAGAAATACCAGAGGCTAAGTTCCAAATTCTGTTCCAAAGAGACACTCTTTCCAGCCAATCACATTTGGCATAAACCACAAAAAGAAAAAAATATCTCATTGGCAGCGGTGGTGACTTTCATAGTTAGGATTTGGTCACAATCCTCAATCAACTATACAAAGAAAAAGCTATTCCAAAATAGAACAATTTTACTACTGATATTAACCATAAAACCAGTCATGTTGAGTCTCCTGGAAATCTAGGAGAGTCTATCATCCCTAATCACGGGTTTAGACACTGCTACTACACCTAACTTATGTAGTTTGCAAAGTTTTTTCAAACGAGTGATAGAGGGATCATTTGCAATCCCTCTAATATTCCAGAATAGACCATTCATTAAGAAACTTTAGAGGTAATCGTACCTTTGCCAATCTGCGATCTGGTAACTGGTTTGTTCTCACTCTGTACATATTTTTTGTGAGCCCTTTTCTTGCGAACCACCTGTGTCCAGTTCTCTTCCACCTCTAACCCGGTTTCATCTTCAGATAAGGTGCAGGAGGAACCTTGAGCTCTTTCAATAATTTTATCGAGCAACTCGGCATTAGAATTGATGACAGTGTTGTACCCCCTACGAGAAAGCCTTTCGTCTAATTCCAACTTGGATTTTTGTAGATTCTCAAGACTCCAGATCCTGTCAGGCTTCCTAGATAAAAAGGAGATCGTCTTCAGATTGATTGGCCGAACAAGCTTCAAAATAGTGTCATCTTTGGAAGCAAAGGATTTTTGCACCCCCTCTGTAGGTATTATCATCTATTCTAGGATTTCATTTTGTTGAGTTTGGATCTCTTCTGCATTTGGGTTTTCTATCACTTCAATTTCTAGGACAGTTGTTGGGGTTCTTCGAACCTCTTGGTAAACCTGCTTCACAGTTTGTTTTTTCCTGGGTGCTTGTTCAAGTTCTACAGGCTTTGGAGCTGAAGTGGACTTAGGCTTGGCCACTTCTCCCTCAGATTTCAAAGTTCTCTTCAGTTTCAGTTTGCATTCCCCCTCACCATAACCATGTTTGAAGCAGAAGGTGCAGTATTTGGGGAGGTTCTCATAAACTATTTTTTGCCAGAAACCCTCCTTGCCGAGCCTAACCCAAACACGACTAGGGTTTTCTTTCAACAGATCAACCTCCATGCAAACCCTGGCCGTAGTTGTTCTGGTTAAATGAGTAGTTGCCAGATCTACTTTTATTACTCTTCCTGCTACCTGTACAATTGATCGCAGGTACTTATCATTGTATAGGTTAATCAGCAACATTGGTAGAGAAATCCAAAGAGGAACCATTGAAGGTTCCCACCCTAACTCCAACCCAGGCATCCATTTTAGAAATCTTAGAAGAAAATCCTTGATAAAAATATCCTCTAATAGCCAAACCCTAATGGAGTCCTCCTCACTTTCAAATTTGAGAAGCACATGCCTAGGATCTAATGTAGTGACAATAATAGATTTTTGGAGTCTGAACATACTTACCAGAAATTCCCTGATTTTCACAAGGGAAGGGGGACCATATGAGCATTTTCCAACCAGTGCAAATTGGAGAGAGGAGAGAGATTTCTCAATATCTTCTTCTAAGAAAAGCACCGTCGGTTCTCCCATCTTGATCGAAGGTACCTTCAAAGGAATATCCACCGCCGGTGGATCAAGAATGGTAGGAAAAGGATTTGTAGAGGCAACAACCACTGAAGCGAAGGAAGGAGCACCTCGAGATTCCCCAAGAGGCTCCCTCATTTCATCCGCACTCGGTTACCCATAAGCATATGTTATGATTTATGGAAAATTCCATAATTTTTTGTTCGGTTTTGTAACTACTTATCAAAATGTTTGATTTTGCAACTGTTGGTGTTTGAGAGATGAATGAACATGAAATGGTTTGGTGGTGTTTGAGAGATGAATGAACATGAAATGGTTCGGTTTTCTAATGATTGAGTGCTGGCCATCGGTACATTGTCCAACAAGAAAAATTCCCATGCAAAGAGAGATGAATGAACAAGAAAAATTCCCATACCAAAATTTGTATCATACCTTAACTAATTAATATGGTAGATTAGCTAGTGAAAGTTTGTTTTGTCAAGAAAGTAAAGAATATTTTGTCTAGTTTGTATCATTTCAAATTTTTTTATTATAGTTGCATGTTTCATAGAATATTTTGGTGGTTTTTATGTTTTTGTTTGTAGGGATGTCATCTTCTCAGTCCACAAATGATAGTCAACATGTTAGGCATCTTAAATACAAGCCAAAGGATTGTAAATGTGGAAGGAGGGTTATCATTCGGGTTTTGGAAACAAGTTATAATCCGAATAGGATATTTTATAGCTGCCCAATTAATCTTGTAAGCAATTAAGGGCATTTATTTGTATTCAAATTAATTATTGTTATGAGATGCTGACTTCTTTGCATTTGATTGTATTCAGGGCAGCGTACCTCTGCCATGTAATTTCTTTCAATGGGTAGTTCCCACAAACTTTTTCTAATGAAGGCAATTCAACAACGAATCATCTGGAAAGCCGCATTGTAGAGCTTCATGAATTGTTAGCTAGTTTTGACTGTTGTATTAAGGCTATGGAGTCCTCCCAAGAAGTAGTTACTGAAGGGTTAAAGACCATGAGGGTTTTACTCATTGTGCTAATTGTTGTATTTTTTGGCATGTATATGTACAAGAATTAGAGTTATATGTACAAGAAGTAGTTAATGAACTGTATCCTGATGAAATTGTAGTTTGGAACTTGATCCCTTTGTGGATGGAAAAGGGTTAATAGAACGTAGTAGCTCTATTATAGTTGTTGTTCCTTTTGCCATTGTATTCAAGTTAATCAACTAATTAGTGAAGTTCCAATGGCGACAAAGCTGAGGCATCAATGGTTAGTGTCCAACAATAATGAAAGAGAGGGAGAGAGGGGGGAGAGAGAGGGAGAGGGAGAGAGATAGAGAGATTAGAGAAAGAAATGGGAGAGAGAGAGAGAGAGGGAGAGGAGGAGGAGGAGAGAAAGAGAGGAGAGGGGGGAATATGATCTGATCAGAAACAGAGGTAGGAGATAGAGAGGAGAGAGAGATGAGAGGGAGGGGAGAGGAGAGAGAAGAGAAAGAGGGAGGGGGAGGGAAAATCTAGTTTGATTAGATTTCTGATCAGTTGATAAGATTTTCCCTCCCCCCCTCTCTCTCTTCCCCCTCACTATACTCTATCTCTCTTACTCTCCCTCTCCTTGTGTTTGACCAGATACAGAGGTGGGAGAGAGAGAAAGAGGAGGGGAGAGGAGAGAGAAAGGGAAGAGGGAGGTAGAGAGGGGGGAGGGGAAATCTGGTATATGATCATTTCCCCTCCCCCTCTCTCTTCTCCTCCCTCTACTCTATCTCTCCTCTCACTCTCTCTCACTCTCCCTCTTCTATATCTGATCAGATACAAAGGGGGGAGATAGAGAGGAGAGAGGAGAGAGAGAGAGAGGGAGGGGAGAGGGGAAATTTGGTCTAATCAGATTTCCCCTCCCCCTCTCTATCTTCCCCCTCCCTTTACTCTATCTCTCCTTTCTCTCCCTCTCCCCCCTTGTATTTAATCAGATACAGAGGTGGGAGAGAGGGGAGAGATAGAGAGGAGAGAGAGAGAGGGGGGGGGGAATCTGGCTCCCCCTCTCTCTACTTTATCTCTCCTTTCCCCTCTCTTGTCTCTCCTCTCTCCTCTCTCTCTCTCTCCCTCTCCCTATATCTAATCAGATATAGAGGTGGGAGAGAGGGAGGGGAGGGGAAATCCGGTCTGATCAGTAGACTAGATTTCCCCTCCCCCCTTTCTCTACTCTTTCTCCTCTCTCTCCCTCTCCTCTCCCTATATCTGATTAGATACAGAGGTGAGAGAGAGGAGAGAAGAGAGAGAGAGAGAGGGAGGGGAGGGGAAATCTAGTCTGATCAGATTTTTTATTAGTTGATGAGGTTTCCCCACCCCCTCCCTCTACTCTATCTCTACTCTCTCCTTCCCCTTTCCCTTTCCTTGTATCTTATCAGATACAAAGGTGGGAGATAGAGAGGAGAGAGAGGGGAGAGTATCTGATCAGACCAGATTTCCCCTCTCTCTCCTCTTTATCTGATCAGATATAGAGGTGGGAGAGAGGGGGAGATGGAGAGGAGAGAGAAATAGAGGGAGGGGGAGAGAGAGAGAGGGGAAGGGAGGGTGGGGAAATCTGATCACACTAGATTTCCCTTCCCCTCCCCCTCTCTCTCTCCCTCTCCCACCTCTGTATCTGATTAGATTTCTGATCAACTGGTTGATCAGAAAGAGTGAGAGAGAGGAGAGAGAAAGTGGGGGAGATAGAGAAAGTAAGGGAAGGGAGAGAGGGGGGGGGAGGGGAGAACTGATTGGTTTATCACCCATTTGCACTACCCCCATCTCTCTTTAATATAGATTGGAAAACCACATCATTCACCCCTTACAAACAAACAAAACAAAGTCAAATGTGAAGCAAAAGTAACCATCAAAGCTAAAAGTTAAGACCTAAGTTAGAATTTCATCTCACCATCCAGAACCATTCATATTACTGTGTAGGAGGACCACCATCGATGTTAAAGCTCTCCTGCAACAATGTTCATACACCAAGGTTAGTTAATGTCTATCTCCGAACTCTTGACTTAGAATTGGCATACAATTGTAATGAGAGTAAAGTAGAGACCATACAACCTAAGAATAAAAATCAACAACTATATTTGGCACTTAGGGTCATGGTAGTTGTAGATAATTAATCTGGTGAGGAATTTCAACACTTGATGTAGCACTATGAGATGATGGTCCACCCCTTTGGTTTGATGACCCACCTCTACATGTCGATGATCTACCCCTCGTATTGGTGGTTCTACCCCGAGGTCGTCTTTGTGCCCTCAACGATAATGATGTTTATGATGGGCCTATATTTGATCCTGACCCCCACCCATTGCAGTTCCACCTCCCATAACATCATCAGCCCTATTCTCAGAATTTCCCTAATGTCGGCCCCTACAACCTTTGATGTTATGTCCCGTCTGCCCACATCTAAAACATGTCATAAATCTGCCCCTCTGTGTCACACTGTGTCCACTTATCAATTCATTGGGCCCCTTCTTCCTTGATTTCCTTGGCCTTCTTGGTTGTGGCATGATGGAAGGTGGGGTGACAGGTACTTGTTGATGTACAATGGGCCATTGAGACTCATTTGGGATCCGGACAATTATTTTGTTATAGGCATGGATACATCTTTGAGTGGTGTAAATGGGATCAACGTAATTGTATACACCTTCCTTTTACATCTTTATGCAAGAAATTGCATGTGCACATTGTATCCATGTGATTGCCCACCGCCGACATGAACAAGTTCTCCTCTCAAGATTTACAACTGCTCTCCTATCGAAATAGGTCATTTCAAATGTGGATATCCCAGCATATACATGAAAATAGTTCCAGGCACGTTCTTCAAACCACTATATCTTCTTTCTAACATTAGGGCAAACAAGTCCATTGTCTTTTGTGAGTTGCTGATGTCTTGTCTAGACTAAAGTCATCAACTACCTCCTGATAGTCTCTACCAGTGTAATAATAGGCTTGTCATGAGCATCTAATATCCATTTGTTGAATGACTTCGAGAAATTATTACAAATATCATCACTACAGGCTCTTGATCCAAAGGCTGACTTGGACCATAATGCCGGGGACACCCTTCTCAACCAATCATGAGCATCTTTGTTCAATTCTTTCATTTTATCCATGTATAGTCAAACTCGGCAGATGTATATGCATTAGCACCCCCCTATAAGCAATCTCTTAGATCCTTCCCCTTGAAAAGAAGTTTAAAGTTGGCATACATATGCCTCACACAAAAGCGATGCTCAGTATTCGGCAACAACCTCTCAAAAGTTTCCACAAGTTCTTGCAACATAACACATAAATCCAAGTAAGAATGTAAATATATATGTATATATGCACATATAAAATGTAAAATACATAAATGTACTATTATAACACCTTCTGCCTATCAGAAATAAAGGTCCAACCATGCTTCTCTAGTCCTCCAATTGCGTCAAACAACAAAGTCAAAAACCAAGTCCATGACTCCCTGCCCTCAGATTCAACTACAGCATATGCAATTGGGATTATGCAGCTATTCCCATCTAAATCAATGGCCGAGAGGATATGGCCGAAGTTAGGTGGCTTCATGTGACAGCCATCAAGCCCTATGAATGGGCGACAATCCTCCAAAAATCCAACTTTCATTGCATTGAAACAAATAAATATCCTCTCAAATTGTCCAAGGACCCCCTCCTTGAAACCAATCTTCACAATGCTACCTGGATTTGAATTCAGAAAGACATGATAGTAATCGGCCAACAACTTGCACTATTCACTATGTATGCCCTCAATCTGGAAAATTGCCTTTCTCTTGGCTTTGTAAGCTAGCCGCTTACTAATATCAACTCTAAAATCCCTTAGAGTCTCATTGCGTAAAGCAAGGGCTTTCCAGCCAGGATCATCAATAAACTTGTTATTATATTTATTGGCTAGCCATGTCAATGACATTTTGTCATTCCTTAGTGCTTGTGCACACTCACACTTGTCACTGAAAGATTTGATTTGGAAAGACTCCTGGTCTTGCATCCAAGATGCATGAATCCTCCAGCCACACTTCTGCTTGCAAACTATCGTGACCTTCTCTTTATTACTCTTCACATAATCAAATTGTATGCCATGTATGATGGCAACTAGTGCTTCCTTAAATGTAGCTGGGTTGGAAAATCTCATCCCCGCCAACAAGTTGGGTGAATCCAGCTGCCTCTTTGGTATAAATGACTCATATTGTGCACCTCTCTCATCATCCAAGGCATGTGGACTATGCAATTCTTTCGATTGATGATAATCATTTAACAACTCCGGCCCAAGAACATTCATTTCTTTAACAAAATGAGGATGTGGTTCATTAATCTGATCATTTTGTGCTTCATTAAGACCACTAACAGTGGAATAGTCATCATGATAATTGTTGTATCCTCCATCACCACCAATATCTACTCCATCCAATGGGATGTTAATGTCATCATACTCATCTATCCTAGGCCTTGAAGAGCTAGCCTCATTACCCTCCTGAATGTTGTGCGCGCCTCATTACCCTCATGACTATTGTGTGCTTCATGTATAACATAAAGGTTTATATGAGCCACGGCTCCATGTGCTGTAGACATGGACAACACATCTTTGTCGTTAACCATGACCAATCTATCATCAATGCCATATCCTGGCTTTCTGTAACATACTTGACAATGACCGGTGTATCCCAAGTCCTTCAACATGCCAACTATCTCAATGTATGAAAGTAAATCACCATTAACATTGTTACATACAGTAACATCACCCCCACAGTAGATTTGTGGTGGTAAATCAATGAATGTGCCACCGTGGTGGATGAAAATAGTATACATCTGCAAATAAATATAATAAATGATATAATACACTATAAAATCCAATATAACATCCATGGTTTTGAACCATTGGTTTAAACCACAGGTCTAAACCATTGTCTCAACCACAGTTCTGCCCAATGTTTCTAAACCATATAACTGAACCATGGTCTACACCATAGGTTTGAACCATAGGTCAGGGCTTGGGTGTCTCACTTGTCAAGGATTGGGCAGCTAAGAACAAGTCAATAAAGTGGGGAACCACTTTACATGTGCAGTAAGTACATTTACTTTCTATCTATGAAGACAAATGCATGTCTGGCAGACAAGGTGGGGAACCACCATTAACAATGACCGATCATATAAGGAAAGGGAAACATTCCCCGTGCACAGCATTAAACCCTACTAAACATATGCCATTCATCCATCTCGGATGTATCAAACCATGTCTACAAGCCTTGAACCCTACTTCAACACATGCCATTCATGGATCTTGGTCATATCTAACAATGTGTCCACAACTAAGGGAATGAAAAACCCTAAAAAATCTTGCATTAAAATCAGGACGAAGTTGATGTAATATAAAATGATAGAGAACAATAGCATAAAAACCATACCCTGGTTGTCTCTTTCGGTGTTGACAACAAGAGTCGTCTTCTTTGGCAACGACTAAGTTAAAAAAAGGGGATGCAATTTCTTCCAACGATGACAACAAGAGTTGTCTTTGGCAACAACACTAGTTTCTTCGATTTCAACTTTTCTGGCATCGCATTCGAGCGTCGGTTTCAACTTTTCCAGTGATGCATTTGCTTGAAATCACCGGTGCGAGGAGCTGGTTTTCAAAATCTCAGGTAACTGCAAGTGTGAACAGTGTTCCCACTTGCAGAGAAAGGATTATAGCTGGGGTCATTTTCGTCATTTTGAAAATGAATCCATGCATTGCTTGAAACAATTGGTGGGTAATTATGTCTTTTTGTCTTTTGACTGATGGTGAGTTAACGCTGGTACTAAATCGTTGCAAAATGAAAGTTTGGATACTAGATTGTCGTGTTTTAAAGTTTGGGTACTAAATTGCCACTCGACCTAAAGTAGAGGGTACCTATTGGAAAATTTCCAGGAAGAGTGGCAAAAAAAAAGAAAATAGAAAAAATTTAATGAAATATTTTGGTAATTTACAACCTTCGGCATCTAACTTAATGGATGAGGGGTCTTTGTCTAAGGGCGAAAGTTAAGGGAGTCTTTGTTGAAAAAAAAGTATCGGGGATTTTGTCACTGACCCCATTGTAATTACCCTTCAAAGTATGAGAAATAGCAAAGCAGTGAAATTGTATAGATGGAGGGGTATTGCGGGCAATTAAAGTTTGAACAAGCACAAGTTGGGGCGTGAAACCCTAAGTTTTGGCACAAACACAAAAGAAGATATATCTTCCGCTTTAGTTGATGGAAATCTAGAATAAAAGACGCTGTTTTCGAGCATCTAATGTCTCTTTCTTTCCCAACTTTTCTTTTCATCAAACCTTCGTAAAGAAGGAAGAGGCAGTAGCCGAGCCTCCGTGGTTCGAAGGGTACGCACCTCTCTCTCCTCTGTCATTCGTCTCTCTACCGCTCCTGCTCCGCCGGTGAACTTAATAGCCAAACCAGCACCGGGGGAGAAGTTCAATCTTTGTTAAGAAGACCAACTTGCATTTTCCATGGTTATGTTCACTAAAACCCGGTTTAGTCGATGAGATTAGGTGCTTTGATTCCGAAGGAGGTATTGGTCTGATCAAGTTCGACTGCAACCGAATAATCTCTGTAAGTCCTCTCATTTGATTTATTTGTACTTCTCTAGATATCTCTACTTTGATTTGGTCATGGCACTGGTTTGTAGTTTGGCTTACAACTTCTGTTTGTACTCCGGTGCCCTTTCCATTAGCAATTAAAGTTTCTAATTTTACTCTAGTGGTCCATTTGTTGTCTTTTTGAAGAACTGTAGCACAATAATTGGATTTTCTTATTTTTAAGTTTCCCATGTTACTTTATTTTAGGATTATGGGAGTGGGTTTGCTTTGGATTTTCTCCTTTCTTAGTTATTCATATGCTTTTTCTAATTATTTGGGAATATGAAACTTCTGAATTTTTGCTTACTAAGAGAAAATATGGACTAAAATCTTTGGAATTTTTTTTTTTTTTTTCCTTTGGAGCTTTGTTCCCACTAGTTTCTCTTTGTATTCGAACTCCACTCTGTTATTTCTAACGCGGCCTTTAGACATCCAGTAAACTTTTCTATTGATTTTTTTTTCATTTTTAATACTTATTTAATTAATCCTTTATCCATCTGGATTTCTTACAACATGGTTCGTTCTACAAGCTAAATTGCAATCATCATAATAGGGAGAAAGAATATAAGAGATATTCTTCTTTTTGTTCTTAACTGATAAAATATTGGCATAATATAAATGGAGTTTATGCTAGATTTAGGACTTAGTAAACATAACTTTAGAGATAAGGAAAATTTGAAAAGAAAAATCCTGCACTATCCTTCGTGGCATTATAAAATTAAAATCAAGCCTTTTTGGTACTTTTCCCTTTTTATTTTTTTTGGTTTTGACATTACCAATAATTATTAGTTTAACGATTACTTAAATGCTCCCTAATGGATTCTTTGTTATTGCAGTTTTTAAAAGAAATTGAACTAGAGAACATAGATACGCTGATTGTGTACATAATTCCTATATGAACTGAAATTATAGAAACATAAGCACTAATACTGCCTAAAGAAAGACCACCATGTTTCAGAGTTTTCAGCCACTTCATGAAGGTGACCCCCTTATACCCCTGGACAAGGGAGGGATAGATGGCTAGGAAATGTTCTTCTTACAGGGTCTCCTTAAGGACAGAATAATGAATTTTATTAGAAAAGCCACTGGAAACTAGTTTCTGTTACAATACAAACCTTATATTGGATTACAATACTGGAGTTATCTTTCTAATGGGTTTTCAAACAGGAAAACATAAAATAAAAAGAGTAACCTAAGTTGAGCTTAGGAATATCTAAAGATTTTAGTTTTGAAACTTACAATGACCATTTTAATGCCACAAAATAGCCATCGGGCAATGCTGATCCTCCAAAAAAAGGGGGTCAATGCGTAGGCACAATATTCCCAAGGCGTGCCTTAACTTAAACAATCCATATATTTTCTATAAAGCTGCTTGTACCATCAACTGGTAGGCCGTTGGCAACCATCTTACCTCAATAAGGTAGAAAAGATTGCTAAATGGTAACTGATCATTTTGTAAGGATGACCAAGAAGGGGCATTTCTTTCCTCTATTACCATTAAGACATTTCTTTCCTCCACTTGTTTTTTGATCTTTTTTAACATTTATCATCATGGCCATGATGTTTTATGTTGCTACCCTTTTTTCCAAACCATTTTCCCTTGAATGAAAGAAATATTATTAGCCTTTGAAGTTTTCCAAATATGATTTTCTTAGAATAACGAGTCATTGAGTCTTTCCTCTTCATTTTGTGTCTGTGGTGGGGGTTGTAGGGCTGCAACTTATGCAGGACGGACTGAACTTAGGACCAATACTAAGGTTGAGCTTGGGCTTGGGCCCTAAAATTGAGTCTAGTATTTTCCATTTTTTTCTTGTTTTTTGTTTCTAAATTTTGTGTCATGGGTGAAATCTCATTATTTTGCATTTTTGATGTGGCTCTAATCATTTTAAATTGTTAACTAGATTATTTATAGTTTTTTTTTTCAAAGTTTCCAAGTCATCAAGTCAATAGGTTAGAAGTGAAAGAGTGTATACATCTGCTGTCTAAATTGCATGATGTAGAAATTCAAGTAGAGAGGTTTGAAGCAAGATGGTAGAAGGAGAGTAGGAATGGTTATTCCATTGTAAAGTCCTTTTACAAAGCATTGGCAAGAAATCGGGTTGAAAGATCGGATGTTAAATGTGTTTGGGGGAATCGAGTTCCTCCCAGGGTTGAGGCTTTTACATGGTTGGTTTCTTTGGATTGTATAATTTGTATCTTTACTCAAGATCATATCAGAATTAGGGGCCTTCAACTAGTGGGGATTATTCAAAATTGATATGTTGTCCCCAAGGTTGCTGAAAGAGATAGTTGGTCTATGGCCTGTTCTAAGTGGAAGTAGAAAGGCAAAGATAGCATGGAGTATGTTCCTTTTTTTGAAGAGTAATAATAAAAGTTTTATTAATAGATAAAAAGATTACAAAAAGGAGGTGACAAGATGGCACCTTGACAAAACACAACAACTACAACAGCAAGTGCCATATTAATGACTGTTACAATTCTGGATTTCAAGTACATTCCAAAAATTTGCCCCCCAAATCAGTCCTACTAGTCATTTCAAACTCAAGAAGCACCACAACCCAATAATTGTGTTTTGTAGGATCATTCACTGACTCGCATTGTACAACATTTTTAGGATATTTCAGCTTGCCGTCATAGTTTTCAAGGCGTCTAGGCAATTCTGGGTGACACTGGGGGTGCCTAGTCGCCTAGTCGACTAGGCGATATAAATTTTATAATATGAAAAACTGACTTTTGGCTAGTTTCCTAGTTTTATATACCATTCAGCATGTATGTTAATTGAAAAATAGCAATTCTCTTTATTAAGAACATTAACTTTCCTCTAAAAATGTGGCAAATCATCACATCTAAAAGATACAAATCTTTTACATATATTAATTTCATTATTTTCAAAAATAATACTACTATAATAAGTATTTAATAGAGCAAATTCATATTAATTAGCAGCTAAAGAAGGCTATTAACTTTATATGATAAATATTCAAGATGGAAAGTAAAATAGAAAAAAAACAAGGATGGAGTTTCTGTTTTATTTAGTTAGAGAGAGAATAGAAAAAAAGAACTTTATCATTCTATTGTTTCTTTCCCCTTTCTTTTCTTTTCTTTTCTTTCTGTCTTTCTTTCTTTCTTTCTTTCTTTCTTTTTCTCTTCTCAAAACCCTTTGTTCTTTTAAATTTCAATAGTAAAACATTAAAACAAAATATAATTGATATATATAGCATATAATAAAATGTATTAACACATACATTAATAAGATACATCAATATAAATGATATTATAAAAGGCGCCTGCCTTGTCATTTTTGTTGCCTAGGTGGGCGCTTAATCACCTAGAAGGGCGCCTAGTCACCTAGAAGGGCGTCTAGGCGACACCTTGACAACTATGCTTGCTGTCTAGAGTCTGGATGTTAGAGATTAAGAGCTGAAAACGTACATCAAGAATTGCGTTTTGTAGTTGTAGGGGCGTTTCTTTAATTTTTCAGAAGAACTTTCTTTTATTGAGCCATTAGTAGTTTTCCAATTGCACTAGGACTTGGTGATGATTAAAAGAATTGCACTAGGACTTGGTTTTCCAATCTTCAATAAATTTTGTTTTCTTAGTTGGATTAGGGGACATGCTTCTAGAAATATGTTTTAATGATCAGTGACTGCAGTTGTAGGGTGTTTGATGGTTGTTTGTGTCTGTCCTTTTCTCTCAGGTGATAACATGTCACCTTCCTTTGTATTCTTTCTTTTTTTGATTGAATTTTCTTTTTATTATAAAAAAATGACCGGTGACGGCAGTGATGTGTTGTTGGAAAGAAAAACACTGGTGACAGCTGTGATGGCATAGATGGATTTCATTAGTGGGGGCACTGTTTGGAGAGGGAGTGAATTCTTGTTGGGAAGAGTTATTGGTAGGGATGGTGGCCATGGAAAGGCATAAGAGAATCTAGTTGTAAAGTGAGGTGGAGAAATAGGGTTTGTTGGCTGATTTTTTGAGATCATCAATCTCCAAATTATTTCCTGTCACCACTATATCATCTACATACACAATCAGAATTGACACCAGAGCATCTCTCCTCTTCACAAAGAGAGTGTGATCAGACTGTGTCTGTGTGTATCCAAAACGGATGAGTGCCCCTCTGAACTTGTCAAACCAAGCCCTAGGTGACTGTTTCAGTCCATACAGAGATTTTCTGAGTCTGCACACCTTTCCCTTACCAACATTTTCATAAAAACCTGCTAGCATGTCCATATATACCTCCTCCTGTCAATCACCATTGAGGAAGGCATTTTTGACATCAAGCTAGAACAAAGGCCATGAATAGGTGGCTGTTAGAGATAAAAGGATACGAACTGGACTCATCTTAGCTACTGGTGCAAAGGTTTCTAGATAATCAACAACGTAGGTCTGAGTATAACCTTTTGCTACCAACCTTGCCTTGTACCTCTCTATCTTGCCATTAGTCCTATACTTCACTGTGAATACCCATTTACATCCGATTGTCTCCTTGTCTAGGGCAGTGATTTAAAAGGGCGCGCCTAGGTGCTCAGGCGAGGCGCATTTTAGGGTAGGCGCCTCGCCCAGGTCCTAGGCGCAGCCTATTCAAAAGGTGCATGCCTGGTGCACCTAGGCGTGCGCCTGGTGTGCCTTACGCCTTAGCCCAGGCGTGCGCCTTTTGAAAATTTGCCGCTTTTTCCCTTTTTTTGAGTCTGGTCATTGGGCCAGGGGCATGTTTTATAATTTTTTGATTTTTTTTTTATTTTTTTGCATTTTTTTTGAATTTTTTGCATTTTTTTCGAATTTTTTCATTTTTCTAAAATTGTGCGCCTTGCCTCAAAAAGGCACGCGCCTCGCCTCAAAAAGGCACGCGCCTCGCCTCAAAAAGGCACGCGCCTCGCCTTGCACCTTGCGCCTCAGGCACAAAATGGCCCTTGCGCCTTTTTTGCGCCTTGCGCTTTTAAAACACTGGGTTACCTTGACTGCTCCCATCAAAATTCAGCTTGATGTATTCCTTGGGAGGTGGTACCCAAATTGAGGATGCCATCTTTTTAGAGGAGCATTTCCACCTCACCCCAGTTCCTCCATATATCATCAAAAGAGAATTGTGAAAAGATACCCAGTGTTTTAATCCAGTATGCCACTCTAGTCTTCACATATTCCTTCACTACTTCCCTGCTTCTCTCCTTCTCTAGAAAGATCTTGCATTCATTTCTTCCCAAATAGTCCAAATCAATGCAGCCCTTGTACATCTCCACAATTCTTCTCCTTCTCTTAGGCCAAACAAACATGGTCAGATCAAATAACCTATTCACCTTTGTTGGCAAGTTCCACCTGCATCCATACAAAGAGAAAAATCACTAGGAGAGAAACCAATTACATCTTTTTGCATTGCCGCACTATACATGCCATTTTGCCTTTTTTTTCCTCAGTTCTAAACATAAGCTGGTCTTTTTCTGAGGATTGTTAAGGAGTTCTTAGAAGCTTGGTGAATAAAGGGTTTGAATTGGTAAGGTAAGCTTGCATGGGCAATGCTCTCAATGGCAATGATCTAGATGGTGTGGACAGAGAGAAATTAGATGTATCTTTGAGAATAAAGGGTGCAGGAAGAAGCTCTGGTGAAGGGTGCTTTGGGTTGGTGGGGGTGTTGATCTCTGTGAAAAGTGTTTCTAGGCAGACCCCGGTTCATATTTTCCTAGTTGAGCAGAACTGATTTGGAGGGCCTTGATTGTATATTCCGTGCTTGTATGGAAGACCCTTAAAAACACTATAATACCTAACGTTACTAGTGTTACTGGTCAAAAAAAAAAAAGAAGACACTACAATCTTGGTGCAAGGAACAGAAAATTATTGTAACTTGCTTCCCCACCCGAAAAATATATACACAGGAAGGATACCCAGAAAAAATAGTCAGATTGGGTTTCATCTGAATTTGTTTCATTGCCTGATGTATTTTTTGATAGTAAATAAAGATATATGAAAAGAAAATAGAAGAGAAAGAATTTATCAAATAATAGAAGAGAAAGAAAAGATACAATCTCAGGTTATGGCATCACTGATATGAACTCAAATAAATGATACCCCACATCACAATAACATGTTACCAATACAACACACTGCAAAACTCTCAACTCTAACCATAAAACCTTACCAAGAAGAGCTCAGGAGTTGGGACAAAAACCATTAGTAAACCACCGTCCTTCCAAATCTAAGTCAAAAAACACCCCAGAAAACCAAACACACTCAATGATTAATTACAATCACCTAATGTGTGAGCAACCATCATCCCTTTTATTTATTTGAATCTATCTAATGGTAGGACTCTCACTGTTACAGCACTGTTCATGTCTAATTAGAATACTATACAATGTTCATGTGTAGTTTGCCTTATCTAGAAGCTCACCCACCATCTTCCTGCAGGTACTGGCTCTTAATTATTAAGCTCATCAAGTGGTTTCTATTTGCCTATTGGGAACCAACTACCAGTTTGTTCTGGCAGGGTTGATGTGTGCCTCTAAGTGAGCTCTGTATCCTAAAACTTTTTCTTGGGTTCCCCAAATGGGCTTTATGCTGGTCTTTGTTTTCTCTCTCTTTCTCCTAGTTTTATAGATAAAGGAAGCACAAGGTCGTTTCATTGGGAAGTGAAATCAGAGGGAGTTCAACTGTATTAGAGTTGGAGCCAAAGGATCCAAAAGTGAAGAGGGAAGGGGTTCACATCTTATGTCCACTGTCATAGACAAGTTGTGTAAAATAATGAAGAACAGTCTATTAAATGCTTTTTCTGTGCTTGCATTGGATGTTGAAGATGATAAAGAGGAGACGGACCTTGCTTCTGCTGTAAAAGGTGGAGAAAGTGCTTCAAGAATAGACAAGGGTAAGAACACAAGAACCAGTTCAGGAGATGTGCAACAAGTAAAAAATAGTAATTGGGATCAGCAAGGACCAGGGGCTTCAGAAGAGTACAAGATGCCGCTTGTGTGGATTGACTTGGAAATGACTGGTTTAGATGTAAAAGTAGATAGAATCCTGGAGATTGCTTGTGTGATCACAGATGGAAATTTGATTAAATCTGTGGAGGGTCCTGATTTGGTTATCCATCAGAGTAAGGAGTGTTTGGAGAATATGGGAGAATGGTGTCAACATCATCATGCAGCAAGTGGGTTGACAGAGAAAGTTCTTCAGAGTACACTCAGTGAGCGAGAAGCTGAAATGCAGGTTATAAATTTTGTGAAACAACATATTGGCACATATAAACCTCATATAGCTGGAAATTCAGTTTATGTGGATCTTATGTTTTTGAAGAAGTATATGCCAGAGTTGGCTAGTATATTCTCTCATGTACTTGTTGATGTTAGCAGTATAAAAGCTTTATGCATCCGCTGGTACCCAAGGGATAAAAAAAAAGCTCCTTCCAAGGAAAGCAAGCATAGAGCCATGGATGATATCAAAGAAAGCATTAAGGAGCTCAAATATTACAAGGAGAACATATTTAAAGTGTCCAAGTCTAAGAAGTGAGGCAAACATTATAGTGCAGATCATGGATAAGAGGATGGAGATGATTCTGGTTTCAAGCAATTGCCTCCCATCATCCTTGTCTACTTGCGAATGGTAGATCCTTTCTTATCTTCAAATGATTGGCTTTGAGAAGTCTATTTTTTTTTTTTAGCTGCAGCCTGTTAATGTTTGGTTCTTTAACCGCATGTCAGTATTAAGATACAATATTGGCTTGTCTTATATAAACTGTCACACTCAAGGTCTTTGGTTGAACCCAAAATCCAATATCATCTTTTATCTTTGATGCTTGCTTGCATTTATCACATTTTCATTGAGCATAAGAAATGGCTGAACATGTAGTACCATAACACATTCTAATATCACTGTTACTTAATTTTTTCTGTCCGAGTCGCCTGAGTTTTGTATTACCTAAATCCCTTCGGGTGTCGTCTTTATGTAGCAAATCCTAATTCTAGTTCAACGGTACAAAAGATTTGTTTGTGCATCAAATCTTGTGGGCTGACATGCGGTTCCAGCTAATTTGGGGCAGACTCCCACCAGATAAACCTTTTCGTCAAAAAACTTTGCCTTCTGAGCAACAGTGTGAGCCCTTAAAGTCCAAAACGAGGTTTGTACAAAAACTTTACAGAATTAAAACTACTAAGCTTTGATCAAGTAATGCAAAAAGGTCCAGAGATGGAGGATGCAAGTCTATTACAGCCTTCAACAACAGCATCTGACAACATAATTAAGTCGCGCCAATTTCTAGATCGAGCAAAAAGAAGAGCTGCTTCCAGTATAGCTCCAAATTCTGCCAGTTGGGTAATATCCCATTTTTAGTGTCAGCCCCAGTAGTTCGTTAAACTTTGTTTGGTTAGGTCCAAACGTTAATTGTATAGTTCTTTAAGGAATTGCAATGGGCGAATGCCCAGGATCCAGCTCAATTAGTGCTCTTTCAAGTTCAATAGTGTTGGTATTTTTAAAAGAGGAAAATGCTAACAAAAAAGAAGCAACAAAGGGTTCTATACAAGCGGATGGGCTGTCCCAACAAACAAAAGTATCAGCAGAAGTTTTAGCTAACCGAGCTAAATAGTGGGCAGCCCTATATTAAGAGTCTTAGGAATAAAATTAAACTTAACACAAAAAAGAAGTGTTAAAGTCTTAATAACATCCACCCAACTAGAAGCATCTCACGAAAGGGAAGGAGAACTAAAAGATAAATTGTTCAAAGCATTCTTGGCATCAAATAAAATCAAGAAAAAGCTCAATTTTTTTCTGTCTAGTCAGCTCCAGAGACAATGGGCAATTCTAATGGTTCACCAGTTTGACCTTCTGAGTTGACGGTTCTGGACCCGAGTCAATGATTTTTTTTTTTTTTTTTCCTTTCAAATTACCGGGTTTAGGGTGAATTGGTGAAACGGACCTGCTTTCTTGTCCAGGACCTCCAGGTTATGGGTTCCATTTGAGTGGGGTCAACGATGGGTTGCAAAATTTGCTGACAGACCATCTAAATAGAAAAATCACTTTCTTTTGAGATTGATTTTAAATTTTACATATTGTTTTCATCATTAATAAAAATAATTCTTGTTTATTATAATTTTTTTTAATATAATGAATATATAATATCAGAAATGCGTGTACTTTTTTAATAAATTTCTATATTTTTATATGTTATTGTATTTTATCTTTTTTTTTAATTTTTATTATTTAATTATGATATCATGAGTTGCCCCATCTGACCTGGACAGTTGAACTGTTGGTTCACAACTTGGATAGGAAACTGGTTTCATTTTCAGGTTGTTTTAAATTTTGTATTGCAGTTACAGTATTAATAAAATACCTCTTACTCTTCTTTAATATGATGAATATATAATATTAACAATATGCCTAGTTTTTTACAATTTTTCTTGTATTTACAGTATTAGCAAAGTACTTCTTACTTATTATATTTATTCTTGTTTAATACGATGAATGTATGATATTAACAAATGCCTAGTTTCTTACAAATTTTCTGTATTTTATATACCTTTTATTTTTATTATTTAATTATGATATCATAGATTGACCTATTTGACATAGATGAAAAAATGATTTTTTTTGGATAGTTTTAAAATTTTATATGTTTTTTGTATATTTTAATCTACTTTTTAATTTTTATTTTTTAATTATGACATCATGGATTGATCCATTTGGCCCAAATAGTTGAACCACTGACCGGTTACCTAGGTGGAAAAGCAGTTCTCTTTCTAATTTTGGTTTCAAACTTTGTAGTCCATTTTCAACATTAACAAAAACAATACTTATTTACCACATTTTTTTATTTAATATGATGAATATATGTTATTTGAGATGTACCCAAATGTTTTCTACAAAATATTTATACTTATCATAATTTTTTTTCCGTTTCTATCTTTTGTTTTTTAATTTGTATTGTGTAATTATGATGTCATGATTTAACCCATTTAACCTGAAAAATCAGTAATGACAATAATTCTCCTCCGCCTAGGAACTTTGCCAGCTCAGCAAGCAGTGTGGAAGGCTACATTATTCTTGAACATTGAAGGCTATGTTCTCATACTGAAGGACTCACAAGGCCATCCTTGAGAACAACTTACCGATTATGGGATCTTATAAAGACTAATTAGGCATAGAGATAAAGTGGTCATTCCTATCAAATTATTTTTGAGTAATTGTCTATACTACTACTAAAAGTGTGAATAAGGTCTAGATTTTGGAATTCTTGACTCTCTTATTGTTGAATTTGGTCCCTCTTTATTATAAGGGAAAAAACATAGTTTGAATAAATTACTACTTATATTAAATTCATTTCATTCCCTCTTATTAAGTTCTATATTTAAGGTATTAATTCTCATCCTCTCTCATTAAATCCTATATTTATTACATATTAAATAGATGTGCTTTGTGAACTTTTTCTTTACTAAAACACCTTACTTTTGAATTTGGTCATTCTCTAATTGTGAAGGCAGAAAATGTAATTTAAACTATTACTTTTCATTTTATTCAATACCCTCTCATTAAGGTGTTTACTCTCATTCTCCCTCCTTAGATCCTTTATTTGAATTTTTTTTTTTGTTTCTCACCAATAAAGCTTACTAATTAAATCTACACCCAATAATTTTAACAATAAAAAACCAATGTATCAAACCCAACATGAAAACTAGACTATCCTTTTGTTTGTGTGGCGTGTACATGGTTCAATTATCTAGGTCAAATGGGTCAACCAGTGATCTCATAGTTAAATAATAAAGGTTTAAAAATAAATAAAAATATAAAGTTACAAAAATTTAGGAACATATCTAAAATTATATATCATGTTATACAAAAATATATGTGATAAATAAGAAGTTTTTCATTAATCATAGAAATGAAATACAAAATTTAAAACTGACCCAAAAACAAAACCATTTTCCTATATAAGCAGTGGGTCAATGGTTCAACCTTTTAGGTCAAATTAGTCAATCCATATTGTCACAATTAAATAATTAAAATTTTAAAAGAAGATAGAGACAAAAATTATTTAAAAATACAAAAAAAATCATAGAAAATATTTGGGCACATCTCTATATTAAAAAATTTATCATATTAAACAGAAATAAGTGATAAATAAGAGTTATTTTATTGATGATGGAAATAGAATACAAATTTAGCCTAACTCAAAAAGAAAGTTATTTTCCATCTAATTTGTGATTAGTGATCCAAGCGGATGCAAATTGGGTGGGCTCAATCTGAGCTTAGATCAACCCAACTTGCAATTTTAGATGAAGTGGCTTGGACTTTTGGTCCTTAGGCTGGACCTAAGCCTAGGCCCAATAGTTTGGACTCTTCTATTTTTCAAGCTGCACCCAAGCCTAGCCTTAGGTAGATACATACATGTCTACATAGACACATATTTGTATACATGTATAACATATACACATACATTTATGCCAAATTTTAGTATGATGATTGAGGGTGATTGACCTATCCAAGCCTACGCCCAACCCGAGTGCATGAAATTTCAGTGCAAGTTGGGCTCAAATTGGACTGATCAAGCTTGACTTAGGGCTTGAGCCATAGGCCTAATGCATTGGGTTATGCAACTTGCACCCTATCAGTCCAATGATTTGGGTAAAATGGGTTAACCAACGATTTCATAATTAAATGATGAAAAAAATAAAATAGATAGCATCATAGAATTACAAAAATAATATAGAAAATTTATAGAAAAATTTTACATATCTCAAATATTATAAATTTGTCAATTTTACAAAAAATGAGATTGTTTTCTCTTTCAAATCAAATAGGTCAACACATTGATGTCATAATTATATATAATAAAAATTCAAAAAGTAGATAAAAATAAAAAGTTATAGAAAATACAAAAACTTGTCAACAAATTTGTGCACATCTCTAATAATATGCGTTTATCATATAAAAAAATTGATATGATAAATAGAAAGTACTTTTATTAACAATGAAAATAAAATTCAAAATCTAAATCCATCGGCACACCATTCTTTAATTACTTATATTTTTAATGGTTTTAATAAGGATATTAAAATTATTTTTGTTATTTGAAATTGTCACGTGCAACACACATACACTTACTAGTATACAAAAAAAAAAAATAAAGAAATACTATATTCAACATAGTAGGTCATGTTGAACCCTTCACCAAAAGGATCATGACAGGCTAGTGGTGCAACTAAAGTGGATTGGGTTGAGTTAAGGTTCTACCCAGGCCCAATCCAAAAATTCAAACCTCGGTCTGGCCCAACCTGAGGTCATGCCCAAGTTTACCGATACATGCCCAATTCGAGCTTAACCTAGTACAATTTGGGCCAATCTTGGGTTTGGTCGGACCTGGGTGGCATCATCAGGTTTGAAAGAAACTTTTTTTTAATATATTTTGTACATCCATCTTTTATTGGGCTTTATAACTCATTTACGAGAATGGATTGAAAATATTTGCAAACTTCATTAGTAAATGCTCAGATACATATAACTAGAAAAAGAAGTTTTTTTTATACAATAAAATGCACAATATGTGTGTATTTGTTTGGGTGGGCTTGGGTTGTGTGAGGTCATGCTCAAGCTACCCAAGCCCAAAATTGAATTTAGGTTAGGACCAAGTTTTGTATCCTAAGCCTAATCCAGGGCTTATTAACTTAGGCCCAATCAATGCAAAAACTCAGGTTGGGTGGGGTTGAATTCAGGTTAGGATGCCTAAGGCAAATATCGCATTAAAATTTTAAACCAATGCAAAAGCTCAAATTGGGTGAGGTTGAGCTCATGTTAGGATGCCTAGGGGAAGGGCAAGTATCACATTGAAATTTTAAACCAGATCCACCTCATTGTATCACAATGAGACCAGCATGCTTCTAATGAAGTTTGTAATGTCTCAAGGAGACCTTTTATTTTCTGCCGTTACATAAAAACTTTATGTACAGTTGTACACACAAAATGAAAAGCAGAAAATCGAATGCAGATCATCATTAGTAAATTGTGCAGTAGCTACAATTAGCATTGAAATCATGGATTAGTCCCATATGCTCCTTGAAAACTTTAGGAGGTGAACCTTATGGATCAACAAAAATAACAAGATTTATTATGTCAATGTGCTTTGGATCAACAAACATAACAAGATTTGTTTTGTTTTTCTTAGAGAAGAAAATTGTAGTTATATTGCTATAGAAAGTTATCATAGGCTTGGAGGTTGAATCCGTTATCTGATAGGAGTGTAACTTGCGCAGCCCCAACTTGAGCCCGTATCGATCCAATCCAAAATTATGGGTTTGAATTTTTGGTCCTCAGACTGGGGTTGGGCCCAAAGACTTTGGGCTTTATTATTATTCGGATTAGACCCAAGCCTAACCTTTAGGTAGTTCGAACCCAATCTGACCTTATCTCATCTTGAGCCGGCCCGATTATACACATTAGCCTGAGCCAAACTTGAGAATATCAAATTCTAACACGAGCTGGGCTTGGGTTGGGAACATTGGGCTTGATCTTGGGCTCAGTCTGAACTCATGCCTAAGGCCCAAATCTTAGGGTTAGGCTTCGATTGACCATAAACCCAACCCATCCCACCCAATTTGCACCCCTACTACATGAAGCCCTAAGATGAAGTTCCACAACTAGATGACTTGAGACATAGCCTCATGAGCCCATCATTAATTGTTTCTCGGTTTTCCATGAAATGGGTCCACTACCAAACATGAAGATATAACCTGACGTAGATTTCTTGGTGTAAGGACAACCAATATAATCTTCATCTAAATAGCCAATCACCTCAAGGTGATTTAGGTTGTCTGAATACGAGCATGAAGTCTTTAGTTCTCTACAAGTATCTTATCTTCTTTCTGCTTGAAAATGTTCATGATTTGGATCACTTTAAGAATAAATATGACAAAGACAATGTTTGGTTGTGTACAAACTTGAGCATACACTACTTTTCCAATGGCTGATAAATAAGCAAAGCTACCTTTTTGTTTGCTCTCCAAGTCATTTATGAGGCAATGCAATTTACTTAAATTTGTCACCTTTATTAATGGGTATGTTACTTTCTGAGCAAGACTGTGTGTTGAATCTTTTAAAAGCCTTTTTGATGTAGGCCTTTTAAGATAATCTTGGAATACGTCGTTATCTATCATGAAACATTTCAACTCCAATAACAAAAAATGCTTCACCAAAATCCTTCATCTCAAAATTCCTTTGTAGAAATTGATTGGTTTCATAGAGTAGAGATTTGTCACTGCTTGTAAGGAGAATGTCATCTACATAGAGAACTAAGAAGATAAACTTTCTCATATGTTAATCTTGAGATCGATATATGCATTGGTCAGCCACATTTTCCTTGAAGCCGAGCAATGTAATTACTTCATCAATCTTCAAGTAAGGTTCAAAATATCGATCGATACATATAATATTGGTGACCTCTTGATACACCCATATAGTGGGCGTGTTTCGGGATCTGACCTGATTCAAGGGGGTAGACGGGCCTTAAACTGACCCCTCTGAACTAGTTTGAAAAAAAAAAAAAAAAACTAAAAGCAAGTGAAGCTTGATACAGGCTTGAACCTTGACTTCAAGTATCATTACTTGAAGGCATGTTTCAAACCATTAGTGGATTTCTTTAATTTGTATACTAAATGTTCACTACCTAATGTATCAAAACCTTCATGTCGAACCATGTAAATATTATCTTGTAGATTTTTAATCAGAAATGCAGTTTTAACACACATTTGGTATAATTCTAAATCAAAATGAGATACAAGAGACATGACTATTCTAAATGCATCCTTTTTGGAGATTGGTGAAAAAAGTGTCTTTGTAATCTATCCCTTCCTTTTGAATGAAACCCTTAGCCAACAATCGGTCTTAAACCTTTTTACATTCCCTTTAGAGTCTATTTTGGTTTTATAGATCCACTAGTTGGGATTTGTGAGATGTACAAACTTTGTTAAGTGAAATTGATGTATTAGGAGTCTAGTGACAATTTCAATTGGGCCAAATTGGTCCTAAGGCCGAGCCAAACATTAATTTTGGTTGTGTTTCTAGATCAAATTGTATTGGATTTTATTAATTTAAAGTGGAAACTAAGTTGATTTTGAGTTAATAAAAAATAAATTTTAATTCATTTTATATTATTTTTAAAAATAACATAAGTTTTTAATATCGATAAATTATTAATTTTTATAAGTAATTTCACTTTTATTTTTTTTATTAAATTCATAATAAAATTAATTTTAAGAAATTAAGTCACTAAACTATAAGTAAATTAAATTATGAAGCAAATTAACAAAGCTATTAAGTCAAAGTTATAAAGTATTTATGTTATGGACTCTTTGCAAGAAAAATTATTAAGGTGTTCAATTTGGTGAGTGGAAAAAAATCCCCAATGATTTGATTAAATTTCCCCCATGTTAGGACCTAACTTTTTTCTCTTTTCAAACTTTCAAACAAATGAATCGTCAAGCAACAGACCCTATAACTTTTGGCAACACGAAGTTAAGGTGGTATAACCCATAATAGACCACTAAGAAAAGTTATTGTTGAAGTACACAAGAGATGCTAGTGAGACGAGGTGCTCTCAACACTAGTTGTTTAGTTTGTTGTGGAAACAATGGTAATTTTCCATGCTAGTAATAAAATATATGAGACCCACACCTTTAACAATGGGGCCCATGAATTTATTAATGGCATGGAATCTTGTCAATGATTCCACGACTAACTAAATTGTTGGAAGGGTTTAGAGCCCATCATATGGATGGCCGAACCATGCTAGACGGTTGGGCAAAATTTAAAAAAATTTTTTAACCCTTGCAGGAATGGATTTCTAGGTGAATATGAAAACTAAATTTTTTTTATCGATCTTGTACTAAACCGGACTAGATTTAAAACCAAATCAAAAGGGAAAATTATACCTGATATGGATACCATAAATACAGATCCCAAGGTGAAAGTTCATTACCAAATCAGTCCTAAAACCAGTCTCCACTAAAGATGGCACAATGTGTAGGTGAAGCCGGTTCAGGAACACTATTTTCAGCAAAACTTTGATCCAACTTACTTGAATTGAATGAGGTAAGTGAGATTGATTTTCTTCAACATTTTTCTTGTAAAAACTAGAAGAAAACTAATAAAAAATCAGTTCTTGAAAGCATAGGTTGTGATAGGTTTTTTTGGGAGACAAAGAGAAGAGGAGAGAACAAGAGAGAGGTGTTCTAGTCTAGTTTGCCCTCTTCTTCTTTTATCTCCTTATGGAGCACTCTCCTAATTAAATTAAGAGATTATCCAAATCTGATTTATATATGGACTCTATTAAGAGATAAACACTATCATCTTAAGAGGATAGTCACTCTATATCCATTACCAAGCTTAGATTCGACCCTGAGCACATGACATGTGATAACTTAATCTTATTAATTGTGGGCCTTAGGCCCATCTACTTCAATGGCTCACGACCCAAGGTGTTGCATGGCCAAGGTAGTGAAACCTTGGCCCAATCAGAATTGGTCCTGTTTGGGCTCAACATTTACACCTAAATGATCATTGGGTTTAGCCACCCTATGAAGACCTAAGGATAATGGACTCATGTAAGACAAAGTTCATAAGGTAATCAGCCTTGTAATTGTCTTTTACATTTAACCTCTCAACCCATAATGATTAAAACACTATCCGACAGGGAAGGACCTCGCCCCTGGGCTGCAAGGTGCAGTGCCACTCTCTCTACTCGGATGGATTAAAACCTTTTACAAACCTCTTCAATCTATCTCTATAGAGTCGAAGTCCCAATATATAAGAAGCTTCTCCAAGATCTTTCATGGAGAACTGCTGTGAAAGTCATACCTTCACTATGGTTAACAATTTTGCATCATTCCCAATGAATAGAATGTTGTCTATATAGAACTATGAATGTAACATTATCTCCTATTATCTTTCTATAAACATTGGGTTCATCTAGATTTTGCTCAAAATCAAACTATTTGACTATTGAGTCAAACTGAATGTTCTAACTTCTAGAAGATTGCTTTAATCCATATATGGATCTATTCAGCTTATGCACCATTTGTTCTTGACCCTTAGCAACAAAGCCTTCCGATTGCTGCGTATAGTTATCTTCAGTAAAATGTCCATTCTGGAACATAGTTTTGAAATCCATTTGCCAAATTCCATAATTGTAGTGTGCATCTATAGTTTATAGTATCCTAATGGATTTAAGCACAACCAAAAGCGAAAAGGTCTCAACTTTTCCATCAGGGCCCTTCTTCTTCTTGTAAATCTATTTGCAACCAATTGCTTTTACCCCACCTCGAATTTCATGGCATCTACCCATCGTTGTCTATTGCTTCCATCAAGTAACTTCTTGATCATAGCCAAAACATACAAGAGCTTTAGATACCCGAACAGACCTTCTAACCTAGATATTGCCATTTGGAACTTGTGGACCATCTCCCACTACCCCTGAGCCCTTATCATCAAGAATGACTTCCTAATGATGATTGTTCAAGATGTAGTCATATTGTAAGAAGTGGGCATTTCAACTAACAAAAACCTTTTGTTCTTATGGTATAGAAGACATACTCAATAGAGTTCTTGGGGTAGCATACAAATAGGTAACGACTTGCTTTGGATTCCAACTTGTTTACACTTGTCTTTTTGATGTATGCTGGACAACCTCATATTTTCAAGTGTTTTACACTTGGTTTCTTGTCAGTCCATAGTTCAAAAGAAGTCTTAGGAACTAGCTTGGTTGGAGCCCAATTTAACATGTAAACTTCAATCTCTAATGCGTGTCCCCAAAAGGATATGGGTAACTTTGAGTGGACAAGGAGTGATCGGATCATATCCAATAAAGTCTGATTGAAGGATTTTGATTTGTCTCTCCAACTATTCATCGACTTCATGTATGATCTCCTTAAACTTTTCAAAGGATTTAGACTTATGTTTCATTAGATACACGTAAACATACCGAGAATAGTCATCAGTGAAAGTTATAAAGTAGGAGTGTTGGTTTCGTGTCCTAACATTCATGGGACTACATACATCAGTATGTATAAGGTTAAATGTGCCCATACTTCTTTTAGGATTACCTGTAAATGGCCTTTTCGCCATCTTGCCTTGAATGCAATGTTAACAAGTTGGTAGATCTTCTAATGTGAGAAAATCAAGAGGAGCATCATTTACCAATCTTGTGATGCGTTCTTTGTTTATATGGCCAAATTGGTAATGCATTTCGTCATTACCTACAGGCATGTGGGATTAATAATTTCTTGTATTGTTTTCTTGGGGATGCATTCCGTCATTGTTTTGATCACATTTGTTTCTAGAGAAGGGTGGAGAACGTAAAAGACCATTCTCAAGTTCTCTATGAGTAAGAAATTTGTTATTTAATTTAATTATAATTTTATTACTAAATAAAATAGAATAACCATGCTTACAAATCTTAGAAACCAGAATCAAATTTATTCTAAGTAATGGAATGTAAAGACAATATTTTAAAGTAATTGTCTCTTCTCTAAAACTAAATCTACTGTTCCTATAGCAATAGTTGCAATGGTTTTAGATGTCCCCAAATAAAGAACAACCTCATCTTCATTTAGCCTTTTACTTTCCTTGAACCCTGCATTGTATTACATGCATGGATAGAAGCTCTAGAGTCAATACACCAGGATGTATAAGTGATCAACATGTTGGCATCTATGACATGAGTTTCGAAATTATCTTCTTTTTTCTACCTGAGGGATTATAGATACCAATGACAGTTTTTCTAGTGCCCAATCTCCTTGCAAAAGTGACATTCATCGAATGACTTATCTTTCTTCTATTTCTTTTGTTTACTTCTCTTCCTCTAAGGCATCTTCTTGCCCTTTTGTTTCTTTCAGGCAGGTTTTCCTCCTTCAACAAGCATGGATACTAGCTTGTCCTTTTTAATCAATTCCTCAATTCTCTACAACATATTGCCAAGCTCTTGCAAGTTAATTGTTAGCTTGTTCATGTTGTAGTTCATAACAAACTAATTAAAGGATGTGAGTAGAGAGTTTAAGATGACATCAGTCTTGGTGTCATCATCCAATTGGGAACCAAGAGCCTCTAGTTCATTGATAAAACCTATTATCTTTATGGCATAGTCATCAACCAGTTGGTTCTCAGTCATCTTGGTGGTCATTAACAGTTTGAGGACCTTTTTCCATGTAGAATAATTTTGCTCCTCATACACGATCTTTAAACTATCAAAAATTTCTTTGTAGTTTTCTACTTTGTCAAATTGCCTCTGGATAGAGTTATCCAATCAGGCAATGATGTAACATCGGGCAATGGAGTTTTCTCTTCCCATTCCTGATATTCCCTTCTTGCCTTAGATGCTCTATTAGGGGGCATTCTAGTGCCAAGTTAGTGACAATTTTGTTCAATTTCTCAGATGTGAGAACCAAGTTAAGGTTATGAAACCAGTCTGCGTAGTTTGGTCCCTTGAGTTTGTTGTCATCTAACAATTTATCGAACTATCCGTGTGCCATTTCTGACAAATAACACAAATCTATTAGTCCATCATCTAATCATTGTTTCATTTTATGTATTGTAGAAAGGACTTTTATCTACCTTCCATTTTCATTTGGTCATCTCTAAGATTTCCCTCTATCTTAGGGATAGAGACATTTTTCATATCTCTAGAAATGTGGAAAATCACATAGGTACATGGGGCCAACTATTTCAGTTGCATAACCCTACCACTTATTATGAAGGATCACAGATCCACCCACCTGATGAGATTTCCCTTTGACCTCCACTAGACAAGGTTCATTGCCATTTTATGTTAAACCTTTCTAACTGGTAAGTGCTGACCTATCATATCAAGAGCCCTAAGGTATTGTAAAAGAGTCTTCCATTTTAGGATAGACCCCACCCATTAGTTTATGACACCCCTATCATCCTATGAAGCAATCCCACTAACTGCCTTAGTAAAATGGATAGCCCAATTTTATGGTGCATCTTCGCCCACCAATTCAGCCCGTTTCCATGCTAATGATGGAAGGCCTTTAGAGATATATCATCTTATGATATTCCCTATTTCATAGCACTTATATTAATCATGAGGGAACAAGTATATCAATCCCTAGGTCAACTTTAGGTCTTACCATAATGGATCCCACTAACTTTCATAAAGTCAGATTCAAATGGGCCCTAAATGGGCTAGGGTTCCCACGGGGTTTCTCTTTGGAGAGGAAACAAGAAAATGGCCCATTAAAGGGTGATTATACAATGATCCATGGACATCATGACAATGATGTACATTCAGCCATGATGGGCGTAGAGAGCCACATAAGTATTTTCATGGGCCAATCACTTATGACCTATATATGAATCACATTCATATAGCACATCACATACAAAATTGATCAAAATCAAATTAAAACTTGTAAAAACCAAATTCAATTAAGTTAACACATGATCAGCCTATTAATGGACACAATTATCAAATAATATTTATCTTGGTATATGAGCCTAACTGTAGAAGGTAGTTCGGCCCATATAGCTATCCATGTTGAAATGAGCTTAGTTTGCTTGGACCTAACTTAATTAGGCTTTACAAGCACGGGCTGAATTGATCCATGTAATGTCCCTTCAAACCCCTAGCATAGATCCAAAATTGATTGTTTATATAGTGATCCAAGGGGCTGTTAACAATCCCCAAACAATCATAGGTTCGGCCCATGTAAGTTGGACCAAAACTTGGTCAAATCGGCCTAGGGTTTGGTGCCTAAAACATGTATCAATCCACATAAATTATGATCTGAAAATTCTCAGTTATTATTCAAAATCATATCAGCAAATAAACAGAAATTTTTTAAAATTAAATAACTAGGGCTGATAGTGTGATGGTTCAAATTCAATCCGGATGAATGTAGGAAGCCATCAAACTGCTATCTCCATATTGGACTTCTTCTCTTTCTCTTTCTTCGCGGTCTTCGATAATTTCTCCGATGTAAATAAAATAGGAAAACCTAACTTCTAATGTTTACATCACAAAAAAACCTAATACTTTCTTTCTAGAAAAGAAAAAAAGAATTAATTATAGACTAAATAATCAAATTATCAAACAGTGTGCATGAATCTTGCCACCATTGAAGATTTCGATCCCCATCACACTTTTAGCCCAATAATTCAAGAATTCAGAATAGAACAATTCTATAATATATCAAAAAAATATAAAATATTAATGTTCAGATCATTGGCCCAAAATTTGAGAACTGAGTTCTTAGTTTTCATGTTGGCTAGGGCGAATTGGCTAGACTAGTTCTTGCCGATTTGATCTTCTTTTAGCAACACTATTTTCAGCAAAACTATAACCCAACTTGCTTGAATCAAATGAGGTAAGTGAGCCTAATTTTCTTCAACATTTTTCTTGTAAAAACTAGAAGAAAATTAATAAAAAATCAGTTATTGAAAGCCTAGGTCGTGATAGGTTTTCTTGGGAAACAAAGAGAAGAGGAGAGAACAAGAGAGAGAGAGAGAGAGAGAGAGAGGTGTTTTAGTCTGGTTGGCCTTGTTCTTCTTTTATCTCCTCATGAAGCATTCTCCTAATCAAATTAAGAGATTCTCCAAATATGATTTGTATCCAGACTCTATTAAAAGATAAGCCTTATCCTCTTAAGAGGGTAAGTGCTCCATATCCATTACCAAACCTAGATTTGACCTAGAGTAGCACATGACAACTTTACTTAATTTTATTATTTACGGGCTTTAGGCCCATCTACTTCAAATGCTCACTACCCAAGGTGTTGCATGGCCACTTTAGGCCTGATATTGTATATCTTGGGACCTCACAATGATCTAACTTAAGCCCACATGGGTTTAGTCCAACCTCTAAAAGAGGTTAGGCCGAATTCACTACTGAGGGCAGTGAACCCTTTACCCAATCAGGATTAGTCCTATTTGGGCCCAACATTTACACCTAAATGATCATTGGATTCAGCCATCCTATGAAGACCCAATGATAATGGACTCATGTAAGACAAAGCATATTAGGTAATCAGTTTTGTAATGGTCTTTTACACTTAACCACTCAACCCATAATGATCAAAACACTGTCCAACAAGGAAGGATCTCTCCCCTGGTTGCATGGTGCAATGTCACACTTTCTTCTTGGATGGATCCTAGGATTAAAACCTTTTGCAAATTAGTTTCATAAAATAGTAGTATATAGCATATAAATATATTTTGCAAAACTAGATTTCAAACACATATGAAATCCACTGCCGGTATGGGGTTATATATTTCAAACTAGAGAGAGTGTAAACCCTGATTTTCACTTTGTCCGACAAAGGGGTCGATCCTATCTCTATGGTCACCCACCCAAGTGAATTCTTAGGTTACCCCAACATACCGAAACCCTTAATGGATCTCACTAGTTGGCATATCAAAGACAGTCCAATCCAACACCTACTATAATACCGTAATTATGTTTAAAGTTATGTATAACTTTCTAGTTTTGCCCATCTATCTCCAAGTTTCAGGGTATAATTGGAAGTTGGTCCTGGTTCATTGCTTTTAATAAACACCCACTTGCTGTGGTTGGGGTCTAACCCTATCACTCCTTGGTAGCACACTAGTGCCAGTTTTGGCAAGATAAACTCCCCAAGCCTATCCAACGGTTGAGAACATTTTATATTAACACGAGTCTCATAAGTGTCCAATTTAAGGAGTAATTCATAGAAAACATACCAATATCAACATGAAACAATAATGCACCTTATTCATTTAAAAATAAATATTCATGTACATCAGTCTGATTGGAGCTAAGGGCATATACTGTCTAACATGAACAACCATTACATTCAGCTAATCCAAATTAACTCTCAATGGCATTTATCCACCATTGGAATGGTACAATGTGCCTAAAAGCACCAATTTATACTATTATAAAAAGTATGAATGAGGGTGTGGAACTTTTCTGGACTAAAATGCCCATATTTGTGTATTTAGTCCATCTCTAATTATGAGGGTTGAAATTTATTTTCAATTAATGCTTTCCATCTCATTTAATCCCCTCTTATTAAGTCTTGTATTTATGGTATTAACTCTCATTCTCTCTTATTAAATCATATATTTAAGTTATTTTTTCACTAAGAAATGATATAATTAAATTTGTGTCCAATAATTTTAACAATATACCCATATATTTTAAAACTTACTAAAAAACATTCTTTATCCAAGTGATGACTAAGCAATTCAATCATTTGTATTAAATTAATCAACCCATGAAGTCAAAATCATATAATAAAATTTTTAAATAGAAATAAATATAGAAAATTATAAATATGTAGAAAAATTAAACACATTTATGATATTTAATTAAATAATAAATGAAATTATTTATTGATGATAAAAATGAAATACATAATCTTACTAACCAAAAATGAAATTATTTTCCTATTTGGTGGAGATCAATAGTTCAACTTTTGGGGCAAATGTGTCAACCTTTAATTTCATAATTAAATAATACAAATTAATAAAATATAAAAACACAAAAATGAAAAATGCATAGTTTTTACAAAAAAAAAACATTTGGGACATGTATAATATCATATGTTTATCATATTAAACAAAAAAATAACTGTACATAACAAAATTATTTTTACACACAAAAATAAAAAAAAAATTATAGAAGAAAATGAACACATCTATAATTCTATATTTACACTATTATTAAAAATATGAATAAGATCATGAAAGTTTCTTTTAACTAAAATACCTTTTTTTTTTAATTTAACCCCTATTTAATTGTGAGGTTTAAAATTTAATTTGAACTACTACTTTTCACCTCATTCAATTCCCTATTTTTAGGTTCATACATTTTTTTTAATAAATAAACAAAAAAAGATACACAAAGAAGATAAAATATTACATAAAGAAAAGTCCAACGCAAGTAGGCGTATCAATGATGCCCGAAACTTTGCAACCCAATATGAGGTGTATATGTAATTAGATTTGGATTTTATAATCTACATCCAATTAATAATCAAGAACAAAAATATAAAAAAAAAATACATGAATTTTATAGAAAAATTTTGAGTACATTATTACTATCATTATCATCATTTGTAATTACCACATGCAAAGCACATATACACTTACTAGTTATTTTAAAAGGAGTAATGGTCGAAGGAAGAATACTGAATATCCATTTCAAAGAGCAAGAACAAGAAGCTCCAAAGTTTTTCTCATTTTTTATGGAGGGTCATTTTTGCCAAAAAAAAAGATTGATTTTTATACCAATCACCCATTTGGTCATTATTTTACAAACATAACCGAATTTGTCTATTCAAAAAATTCGGTCGTTTATGTTGTAAAAACCAAAAAGCCTTATTAGTTAAGAAGTTAAACGAATACATATAGTACCCCTATGGCCCTATACAAGTGTTTTAAAAACAGATCCAGAGGCCAAATAGTTTTTGCCTCCGGTTGTGTTTTGCCGGTTTGAGTTACTGGGTCGAATGGTTCAGACCATGCCAATATATATATATATATACATATTTTATCAATAAATAATGTATAATTATATTTCAGATATTATATATGTATTATTTTAAATTTAATTTATATTTTTAATTCAATTTTTAATTTTTTATTTATAAAAGTATTAAAATTACAATTTGAGGACAAAAAAGTTTTTTTTTTTTTTTTGCAAAGATAGCGGGGTGATGCCTTGGGATGCATAGATCTCGAAAAGTTACCAAAAAAAATCACCTAAATTGGACATTGAGTGCAAAGTTATGGCCTCCCGAAGTTTGCATACATAGTATGCAACTTGCAACCCAATCACCGGGTTGATTGAGTTAATGGTCCAATCGTTCAGGTCAGACAGTTTTTTAAAAAGTCAATGGTTTTTGACATTTCTTTGGGTTTTACTTGAACCAGACCCAAAATCTCGACCGGGTCAACAGTAGGTTGAAAACACTGGTATACAATATGGGTCACTTATGAATGTATAGAACCCATATACCAAATGTGAAAGTGTCATGGGAAAGTGGGTAACTTAATGCGATATTCATTATTGTACGTTTTACAATGTAAAAGCGGATCAAATTTGTGGAAGCCATATTCTATTTCTATATGGTGTTAAATGAAATGGGTCATTGCTATGTTTGGTTTCGTGAGTGTTTATTGGAAAAACACCACTATATCAATGCTACACATAGGCGTTGGTGTTTATTGTGCATGAAGCCATTGTTTGGTTTCAACGCTTATCAAATAAATGCTGAAAAACACAACACTTGGATTTATGTGCATGGAAAGTAACTTTATGGGGTGTTACTTGAAATGCCCATAAAACACCCAACCAAACAAAAAAACAATAAACGTTTAAAGTAGTGTTTTTCAAATAAACATTTATCTGATAAACACCACATGGATAAACGCCCATGGAACCGAACACATACTTTATTTTCTTCCTCCGATTTTTTAAAATGGGTTTCTTGCAACCTGGACAGTAAGCATTTCTCATGAATAATCAGACATTTTCAAATGAAATGGGATTAGCTGAAGGCTTTAGTTGCTATATAATAAGCTGTGGAACCGATGATAATGCCCCACACTAGTGATAAAATACATTTGAAAGATTGAATGGTTGTGGAGCCCATATATTTTCTAACTGGTGTGAAGTACTATTATTGGTTCCACAGCCTGCTGAACAGCTATTGCGTTCAGCTAATCCTTGTTAGAATGGTCACTTTGAAGACTACATTGTAGGGGATTAATAGGAATGGCAACGGGGCAGGGCGGGGACGGGGAGCCTCTCCTCATCCCCATCCTCGCGAAAATCCCCATCCCCTTCCCCGCTAATGGGGACAAGGTTATCCCCATTCCCATCCCCACGGGGATCTCCATTCCCCGTGATTCTTTATAATGCTAACCATTTTGTTTTTGTTTTTTATTTTATTTAAAAAAATAAAAATAAAATAATTAACATTTACAATCTTATTAAAAAATATTCAAACATATTCAACCATATTTTTAAAAATATTAATATATAGATGTATGTTTACATATTTACATATATAACGTATGCATACATATATACATATATATTAGTGGGGATCCCACGAAGCGGGGATTGGGGTCCCCGCGAGGCGGGGAGTGCTCTCCCCGTCCCCGCCCCATTCCCGCTAACGGGGATGAAAATTTCCCCTCCCCGTCCCTACGGGGGAAAATCATCCCCATCCTTGCCCTATTCGGGGCGGATCCCCACGGGGATCGGGGAAATGGGGAAAATTGCCATCCCTAGGGATTATTAACTATTAGGCTGCATTTGGTTGGAGTACGAATATAAATTTGTAGAGTGCAAAACAAAAATGTTTGGTTCATGTGAGTTCAAAGTGGTTCAAGATTTACATACCCACTTTGCACTCAGCTCATTTGTTTTGAAAGATGCAAATAAGAATACAATTTTTGTGGATGTTTGACATTTTCATCAATGAAAATACAACTGTTTCTTACTACCAAATGGTGTTCCAGCTACTCCCACCATTAAACAAATATAAAAAATAACAGACCATTAAATAAATATAAAAAATAATAGATTAATGTTGTAGCTGAAACTGCCTGTGGTGTTGTAGCTGAAAATTCAGATGGAAGCTGACCTCTCAGGAGCAATTCTCCTCTTGGAAAGCATGAGTGTCAAGAAAAGAGGAACCATAGCAGCAAATAAATGCTTAAGAGTATGCTCATTGACAACATGAGAAGTCCATTTATAGATCGGTTTGTCTTCTGCTTCTATTTTAGCCAAGAGATAAAATGCTGCAACAATAGGAATTAATACCATGATTAATCTGGTTCACTGTTAAAGACAACACTGGCAGACGACAAAATTTCATGGAAAATCTATGTTCCATGAACCACAAACCTGCAGCCCAAAGCCAATAATCTGAATGCGTATACATTGGAGGCAATAAGATAGCCATTATAGGAATGACAACGCAGGGAACAAACTGGACAAGTGCATTATAATAAAAGAGCAAGATTTATGTGATGAAATCACTAGGTCCAGAAGGTAATCATCATTAAATGGAAAATAATAAGATCTTGCATTCTTGCCTCCAATAGAAAATGCTTATTATACCCGTCAGAACAAGGGGAATGATAGAGACTGTTCCCTTCTTGTCGTCGATCCTTTCAATGATAAAGATTGACATAATTGATGTGAATGCAAGGGTCATCTGCATTAGTTAGGAAATTTTCAGTATGATATGTCAAAAACAATCAACACATAAGAACATAAGAGAGCTGATAAAAAAATATAATAGCATAAGAGAGTGAATGGCTGTAAAGGCAGCAACCATTTGGACAACTTGGGAGGAAAGAAATTCAAGGATCTTTAGGGACCAGATAAGAAATAAGGAAGCTTAGATTGACTGAATAACAGCTAGGGTGGCACACTGGATTAAATCATTGGATGTTTCTTCTCCTTACTTATTTGATAAGAAAGCTTTAGAGCATGGGAAACTGCTGACTGCAGAAGGTCTTTAACTTACGCTATCCTAAATCAAAATTAACTGAAATTGTCTTGATAAGAAAGCTTGTTAAGCATTATATCCCGACTGAAGTGAACAAAAAGGGGATAGGGATGCTCAATCCCCCTTCCTAATATAGACTCAAGTGAACAAAAAGCATTATATCCCATTTGGTTTTTAACTAAATAGACCAAATGCTCACCCCTAATATAGACAGAAGAGATGCGTATCTATTTTCTCCATCACAACATGAGATTCTTAATTTCCTAACATGGTCAAGGATCATAATAAAAATAATGTTTGATATATCTCCTTTGAAACTTACTTGTGTGGAAAGAAGGGAAAAGCATATGTAAAATCTTCACAACCCCTGAATAATGAACAACACTATCAACTAAGCAATATCTTCCACTGGCTGAAGGAATCTCAAATGCCTAAATATGTGCATTCGCAACATCTTTAACATTAACCCATCCAAGTGTTGCATTGGGATATGTATTTGCACCTACAATGTACAAAATTTCGGGAACAATAATAATGTAATCAGAAGCAAAGGCATTTTAAATTTTAATGAATTATTTAGTATTTACTTCTCTTACCCAGGAGAGAAAGTAGAGGCCCAGGGTGGGAGGGGAATTTCTTGAAATTGGAATGAAAGGGGAAATAAAAACATGCGAAGTTGTGTTCAATATTTTACAAAATGAGGTTGTATGTGTGTAGAAAATATTCTACAGGTCAATTATAAGCCTCTCTAACTTCTAAGAGTCATTGTTGAAAGTGATTTTCTTTCTTAGATTCTTGTTCAGTGGTATACTGGTATCAAGGGAATGTCAAAACATACTTCAGGTCAGGGAAATTACCTTTAAAGAAAAATTATTTTAGGCTAACTCATGGCATGGATCTGAATTGTAAAAGTGAAAAAAAAATGTTCTTTGAGAAACCAAAGAAAATATATTTTAAACACATTGTACAAATGTATGCATGTGTGGGTTACAATGTAAACCACAAAGCCCCATGAATTGACACAAAAAGGAGAATAGATGGCTGCTCAATGGTGTAAATGGGGTCTCCCAAACAAAATATACAGAAGAAACAATCGAGTTGGTAATGAGATGTGCCAAAATAGCACCCTCCTTGAGACAACCATTCTTGTGAAACTATTTGCTCAAAAAATTGGCTGATCTTGGAAGCCAGTGAATGAAGGTTCACTCCAGATGTCAAAAAGGCCCAAAGACAGTGGTGCCAGAAAAAAAAAAAAAGAAAAAACAAAAAGAAAAACAGGGGTAAGGAATGCTTTCTACACTGCTTTGATACTGACAGTCGCATTAGAATCAAATTGAATATGAAGAAAAGAAATGATCAAGATGAAAAGATTATTATGTTATACAAGTTATAAATTTCATGAGAAGCTCCAATTGATCAGAACAAAACCATTCTTGTTCACGTCTGTTTTCCTAGGCAGCAATTTTTGGCAATTTAATTGTTGTATTTTGCACTTGTTTAGGGCTGTTGGAGTATATTTGCATATTAAGATGAAGAATGTAAGGGAGTGAGCTTACCATTAACTAATTTCAGAAGAGCTAACGTGGACTTGTCTAGGCTTGCCTCGAGGGGCGTGGCATAAAGGCAGCTTGTAGAATCGGGAATGTAATATGTTTTACATTACATTAGCTACATGAAGTAATGCAATTGAGTGAAAAAAAGAGATTAGAGGTTTTAAATGCTTGAAAATGTTTTATATGTTTGATTTTATTTTTAAATTCTCATTTAAATATGCTTTATATAATTACATCTTATGTTTATGTATTTTAATTTTAGATAATAGGTTTTTTAAAACACTATTTTAAAATTTAAGTTTATATTTTTGTTTAATATTATGTTTATTTTTTTTATTTTTTTGAATTTTTTGACATTTTTTTATTTTATTAGCATTTTTTTTATAATTTTGTGCCTTGCTTCAAAAAGGTGCGTGCCTCACCTTGTGCCTCAGGCACAAATTGACCCCTGCGCCTTGCGCTTTTAAAACATTGAACGGGAATGGATTCAAGGCTAATTTTCTGTTGTAAAATAGGAGTTGAAGGAGTGGGTTTGGAGCTGGTTTCATGTTGGTTTTCTGCTGCACAAATACGGGAGACCTCACATCAATGCAATAACATGACCTTCATAGTTTCTAAAAACTCCCCCTATACCAGTCGGGCTTGGGTTCCCTAGGTTTCTGCCATCAAAGTTTAGTTTGATGAATCCTTCATCTGATGGTTTCCAGTCCAAAACGGGTTTAATCCTTGTAGCAGAACTTTTTAGCTACAGCTTCCAAATTTCTCCACATATCATCAAAGGAGAAATCGGAAAATAACTTTAGAGACTTGGCCCACATTAAAGCTCTATATAAGATGCAATCCAGAATTGCTTCCTCATTTCTTTTTTTATCATTGAACACTTTGTGATTTCTTTCCTCCCACACTGTCCAAATCAATGCATCCCTGATACATCTCCACAGAATTTTACCCATTTTCTTTGTCCAACTGAAGGTCATTGGTTCAAAGAGACTTCTAATCTGAGTAGGCAAGCTCCACCTGTGACCTAGAAGTTCAGAAATCTTTTCCCAAAGACTAGCAACAAAAGGGCAGGATATGAGAAGATGCTAGCAGTTTTCTCCACTTTCTTTACATAAGGTGCACCAGTTAGGGGACAGACACATAAAAGGTCTTATTTTTTGCAAAACATCTAGTGTTTATTTTCCCATGAAAAACTTCCTAGCATAAAGCCCCAACCTTGGGAGGAATAGGTTTAGACCAGATTTCATTAGCAGGGCAAGGAAGAGAGTTTGGGTCTGAACACAAGAAGGTGAAAAAGGAGGCACAAGAAAAAAGACCTTTGGGGTTCTTAGCACAAAGAATGTTAAAGCATGGAGTAGGCAAAGTTTTGTTAAATATGAACTCATTTCGGGCTATCCAAATTCTCCTTGCACAGAGGGCAAACATCATTTTCAATCAAGCCAATTTTGAATAAGTTCTTCCTACAACAATGATGAAACAAAGGCAGACCTCACTGAGAATCTACCTCTAGAGTCTGGCATCCACATAAGTTTATCTGAACCCTCTAGTCTAGGCAGTTCCATATTGCAAATTTGCTCTGCTACCCCTATATCACGGAAGTTTGAGATTTTGCCTCTGCCCCACCTGCTCGAATCAGAATCAATAAGTTCTTTAACCCATTTTAAGTCATTTGGGTTAACCCTAGGACCATAAGGTTTTAAGTTTGGCACTTTTTTTTTTTCAATCCAAGGGTCTTTCTTTTGATAGGTTTCAATCCAAGGGTCATCCTAAATAATAATTTGATCACCTTTTGTTACTTGCAACAAGCCCCACTTCAAAGGACATCCCTCCCTGCTAGTAACCTCCTGAAAAGCCCAAATCATTTCTTGGGAGTTTGAAGAGACCAAAAGCTCTTACTCTTTAAGTACCTCCCTTCAATTAGTCTAGGCTAAGGCTGTCTTGGTTAATTGACTGAACTCTAAGTAGTTTCTACACCAAGCATAAAAAAGCATTTACATCGATGTAGAATAGTAATTGTTTTACTAAAGTTTGACTACTTGAAGTTTTCCTTTGTCAGTTTCTTTAATGTTGTCACTACATATTTTTTTCAATGATACTTGGTTGTATTCTATTTGCAATCAATTCCATTTGGAATCCTACTTAACTCACCTTTTATGCTATACAGCTTTTGGTATGCCTCTGTGTATTGATCCGGAGGTGTGCTTATGAAAATGTTAATAAGGAAGAGATTCAAAAACTCTTTCCTCCTGAGGTCTCACCTGAACTACAAAGACTTCTAATACTTTTGCTGCAAAAGTTTCAAAGGAGTGGCGGCAGTAGTAGGGAGGGTTGGAATTCAGAAATCTGCATCGTGTTTATCCGTACTTGTCCGTATTTTCATCTATTTTCGATGCAAACATTGATCTATAGTCTATTCATATTTTTGCATTGAAAATAGGTGTATTTTTAAACTCTTACCAAACGAATGCAAATCTGAACTAGAATGCAAGTTTGCAACGGTTCAGATTTGCACTCCAACCAAATGCAGCCTTAAGACCAGATGCAATCTATAACGTTCAGAAACTTCATAGTCCTTGATGGGAGGACTTTCTAATTGCCTCAAGAACGCCTATAAATAGAGAGGTCACAACTCAGCAAGGCATCATCTTAGTCTTTTTTATCCCATCCTTTTGGAACCCTAGAGCTGAGTGGAGTGTGTTTGAAACCAAGAATGGCTGGAACAAATTTTGGAAGCCTAGAATAGCCAAATGGAAGGTATGGGTCTATATTATTACATAATTGAATTTCCCTTTCGTTTAATAATGTTTAGAAATGATTGTTAAGCTGATTTCCAACATAATTTTCTTGGGTAATTGTCCAAAACCCACCATCACTTTTTCTGAATTTTCTTAAATTCACCATAACTTTTTAAATCGTCCAAAATTCACCATGTCAGTGAAATTTTATTTTCTAAAACTCACCATCCATTACAACACCGTTAAAGTTGAATGACCCAAGTTGTCCACGTCAACCAAAATGCATATTTTATGGCTAAACTGCCCCTGACTGGTGAATCGGTCTATTAACGAAATGCCCTTAAGGCTCAATCCTATTTCATATATAGATTCATTACTGAGAGTCTTTTTTGCTCAAAACCTAGAGTTCAACATCAAATGAAGGGTCTTCTTGCTCTTAACGTCCAAGGTAGGGTCTACTTCCTCTCAACATCCAAGGAGTGGTTCCTCACTGAGAGTCTTTCTTGCTCCAAATGGAAAGTCTTAAGAGGTTTGTTCTACACGACCAATTTCTAGCATCTCATCCCCAAACTACTTCCAAGTTTAAACACAAAAAATAAAAAAATAAAAAAAGATTTTGATGAATAACACTTGATTTACACCAAAACCAAAGTATCCCCTCTTTTCAGATGTTAATATTGTATTCACCAATAACAAACCCATGGAATCTGCCCGGTTCTGCAACTTGGGTTGTTTTATCGCAAACTGGTTGTCAAACTCAACCAGTTTGACTTTAAGAGACTCTTTTGAAGATGGCTTCAGCCAATACCATACGGAAAATTTTTAATCGCATTCATATATTCATCTGTTGAAATTCAAATACTAGATTAGTCTTGATATATACAATACTAATATGAGAGAAGCAGCGACCGGTGAGAAGTTGCGGACTATCCGACTGTTCTCAAATGGTGGTTTTCTCAAATAGTTAGGGGTTTTGGTTTAGATAGTTCGACCATTCTTCTTCTCAGACGAAGGTATGAGAGAAGCAGCGACTGTTGAGAAGTTGCGGACTATTCTTCTTAGACGCATCCTATTCTTCAAGTTCTCAAACGAAGGGGAAGCAGTGGTCAATGGAGGAAGAAAGTAACGGCTAATGCTTGGGTTTTGGGTTGAAGAATGACGGGGTAATTTTGGTATATTGCAAAATGGACCAAATATAATGAAGGGTAAAATGGTAAGTTAATGATGCCCGTTAATCAAGTTACTGTATCTCTCTGACATGGTGAGTTTTAGACATCTTAAAAAGTTATGGTGAGTTTAAGAGAATTCAGAAAAAGTGATGGTAGGGTTTGGACAATTACCCAATTTTCTTCAAAACTGGTATTAGAGCCTCTCCGGAATGTCAAAAATGAAGATTGCATTTTTTGATGACATATATGTCGGATATTGATTCCTCGTTAACTGGTGACCATATCCAGTTGCTTCCCGCCATTGTCCAGCTTTATATAGGCCGAAGATGAGAGGTCTGAAATCAGCCAAGTAGCTCGGGTTGCACAAAACCCGATTCAGCAAGTCGGGCGAAGAAGATGATTTTTTTCAGGTCAAATATGACCCATTTTCGATAGACCCATACCATACATGGCGGGTCGTCACAACCACGGTACCGTGTTTTTCATCGTACCCGCATGAAAGATCCATGCCGTATATGGTGGGTCATGGTTGCCACGACACCGTATTTGACATGGTACGCACATTGGATCAGTTCAGCATGAACTAAGATGTTTGAACCGGTTTATTCCGGTCCATTCAAACCAAATCGGTCCAGAATTCAGCAGAAAAAAATTTGAAACTGGTTCAATATGTTTTTGACCGGTTCTTGACCGATTTAAGGGATATTTAGTAGATTAACACCCATTTAATATATTTTTGACCATTTATTTCAAATTAAGCTGCATTTTAGCCTTTTTTTTTGCAATAAAATGCTTGGTTCAGCCTTAAATAAGCTCTTTTGTATTCTATTTGATGATTAAGGGATTTTTTTTTTAGTTTAATTGCATGAAAATTTATTTTTATGGCTGAATATCATTAATTTTACTTTTAGATTAATCATGCCCAGACATTACCACCATCAATCATATTTGTTCTCTCTTATATAGAAACTAAGGAATGTGCAATATAATGATTGACTATTCATTTGTTCTTGGCTGCATTTAAGGTCAGTTTGATGCCCAAAAGCCAACACATTTGGGACTCAAATTGGTATTAGATGCTTTGTGATTTTCCATTAGTTGTCCATTCTATTGAATCTGTGAATGATTAACCCAAAGGTAACATCATTTGTCATGGTTTAATTGGAGTGATCAAGGGAAATTTACGTGTGTATATTTATTATTAATTACTTGGACCCAAAGGTTTAAGTGATTGATGGTCAAGTATGTACATGTCTGGTTTGCCTTGTTGTGTGATTAAATTCACTTGGTTATTATGAAATCATTCTTGAACCCAAAGGAGAAAGGGTGAAGTCATATATAACTTTGTCATTTGATAATCATGTTTGATTATTTAGATGCATGATTTGAGTTTTTTTATGCCTTTCTTTGGAATCATGAGATTATTCATCAAACCTCAATAGCCTGTACACCTCAACGAAATGGTGTTGTTGAAAGAAGAAACAGGATGTTAATGGATATGGTGCATAGTATGATGAGCAATGCCACTTTACCCACATCCTTTTGGGGAGAAGCCATTAAAGTGGCAGTTTACATCTTGAATAGAGTGCCTTCTAAATCAGTGCCCGAAACACCATATGGAATATGGACTAGAACGAAGCCAAGTTTGAATCACCTACATGTGTGGGGTTGTGCTGCTAAAGCTAAGATTCTTTCCCTAGGATTACCTAAAACCTCATCTAGATCCATTAGTTTTTACTTTGTGGAGTATCCAAAAATATCAAAGGGATATACGTTGTATGTATGATCTGTTGAACCCTAACTCTACCATCATCGAATCTAGGGATGTAAAATTTCTTGACAATTTCGAGAGGAGTAAAGTTCAAATAGAAGACTTGATTGATGAAGTTTACTTAATATCACTCCAAATGTTATTCCAAATAATGTTGATGTTGGACCCTTACAAAGGCCTTAGAGAGTTAGAAGATCTATAAATCCAAATGATTACATTGTATATCTTGTTTAACCTGGTCATCATGTGAATAATGATCATAGAAATTATTCAGAAGCCTTAAAACATCATAATTTTGAGCAATGGTCGGAAGCCATGAAAGAAGAAATTAAATCTACGGAACATAACCCAGTATGGGAGTTGGTTGACTTGTCGAAGGGGAGTAAACCCATTGGCTGTAAATGGGTTTTTAAGATCAAATGAGGATTTGATGGAAACCATTGAAAATTTTAAGGCACGATTGGTTGCTAAAGAATTCACTTAAAGAGGAGTAGATTATGATGAGACCTTTTCGCTAGTATCCAAGAAGGATTCATCCATGCATTAATGGAATTGGTAGCTCACTATGACTACGATTTATTTCAGATGGATGTAAACAAGATTCGAGGCTGTGGTACATCAAATTCCATACTGTCATAACAACATTTGGATTCAAAGATAACATCTTAGGTAATTATATCTATGTGAAGGTCAATGGAAGTAGAGTTGCATTTTTTATATTATATGTTGATGACATTCTCTTAGTGGGAAATGATTAGATAATGTTGTTAAAAACTAAAAAAAATTTGATCTACATCATTTGACATGAAAGATCCTGGTGAGGCATCCTATGTTTTGATAATTAAAATATGTTGAAATAGAAAGTTGAAACTTCTAGGCCTTTCACAAGAAGCTTACATAAAGAAGATGCTAAAGAAATTTGGAATGAACTCTCGTTCTTATAGAGAGTGTCCATTTGTTAAAGGGAACACTTTAAGTCTTGATCAATGTCCTAAGAATGATCTAGATTGGTAAAATGTGAAGAACATCCCTTGTGCATCTATAGTTGGGAGCCTAATGTATGCTATGATTTGCACTAGACCTGACTTGAGTTTTACAATACGAATGCTGGGGAGATATTAAAGCAATCTAGGATGAAAACATTAGCAATGAGATACCTTCGACAAACTAAGCACTATATGCTTGTATATGGCCAAGTTGAAAATTTGGAGGTGACTGGATATGCTGACTCTGATTACAAAGGATGTCCAGACTTCAAAAGTCTACTTCTGGGTATGCTTTTATGGCTGGAGGAACCATTTCTTGGAGGAGTCAAAAGTAGACATGCGTGGCTCTATCTACCATGGAGGTAGAATACATCTCTTGTTGTGAGGCTACAAGGCATGCTATATGGTTAAGAAACCTTTTGAGAGAATTGTTTGTCATTGACTTTATATCCAGACCCTTACAACTTTATTGTGATAATTCCACTACAATTACACTTTTCAAAGATGCACAACATCACTCAAGAGTTAAATATATTAGTGTCTAGTATCATTTTGTTGGTGAATAGGTGCATGATGGGTCAATAACTATATCTTATGTTGCCTCAGAAAGCAATTTAGTAGACACTATGACTAAAGGACTTTCAATTAACATGTTCAAACATCATGTTAGTGATATGGGAGTCCGTGATGTAAATGAATTCATTTAATTAGTGGGAGATTATTTTATTAATTTGTAATTTCATTGTATTTTAGATATTTGTTATTCTGTACACATTTGATTCGGGTAGCTTATCACTACCAATTGTCCTTCGTCATCTTGATGTCTAGATGACATATACCATTATGGTTTGTTGGTCGTTACTGTGGTTGTGAGCTCATTCTATTATGCCCAGTTTGTACTTTGTAACTTGGGGATGAGGATTATGTAGGTACTTTGACATGAAATTGGATTTGCTTGCATTAAATTGGCAAGGATCCCTTCATGTTCAAGTATTTGTTGAAGTCATCAAAACCAAGGTTGTTGACATCCTTGCCTCGGATTTATAGAAAATTCCATTCTTAAATAAATAAATAAATAAACAACAACAATGGATCAAGTGGGAGATTGTTGGAATGGTCACGTTGAAGACCATGTTATAGGAGATTAATGTACTCCTATTAACTATTAAGAACCGAAGCAATCTATAACATTCAGAGACTTCAAAGTCCTTGATGTGAGGACTTTTTGATTGCCTCAAGAATGCCTATAAGTAGAAACGGTCACCACTTGGCGAGGCATCCATCTCAATCACTTCTATCCATCCTTTTGGAAGCCAAGATCTGAGCGGAGAGTGTCTGAGACCAAGAATGGCTGAAATAGAGTTTCAAAGCCTAGAACAACCAAATGGAAGGTATGGGTCTATTTTATTACATATTTGAATTTCCCTTTTGTTTAAAAATGTTTATAAATGATTGTTAAGACAATTTCCAGCAAAATTTTCTTCAATCCTATCTTTTTTCTAAATCATGTTTTGGTACGAATCTTTCAATGTATTGTCCCAATTGGCAAACTCCGATTGAGCATTGTTGAAGATTAATTAGTTTTATGATGTTTTTCTGAGTAGATGTTTTATGTAAGTTGTTAGATAGGAGGTGGGAACCACAGTAGTTATGTAAGTCCAAATTTTTATGTTTTTGAGTGTTATATATGTTGTTTTATGTTTTGCCGCCCTATATGGGCATAATTGTCTTTGTACTATTTTACTATTTTAGTATAAATAATAAGTGAAGGGGGCGGCCAGATTATTGCTCTCTTTTCTTTTCAACTTCTCTTCTCTTCTTCTCCTTCTCACTTCCTTTTCTCTTCAAGAAACTAATTTTCTTTTATATTTTTTAATTCAACAGATTTCTACTTGGTATTAGAGCATCGACTAGGGTTTCTTGAAGCATTCTCATGCAGTCCTAGATCATCTGACTGCATGAAGTAGTAAAGGGCTGATCAATCTAGTCATTAGGAAAGTGATCTATTGTTCGACATCAAAATCATGAAGAACTGGAGTATGGGGAAAAGTCCTAGAAAAGTTGGAGTCTTTGTGTTTGATCTGGTTTTGGGCGCTCAGGTATTGTTAGTTTTCTTTTGATTTTCTGAATAGGGCGGTTTAGTTTCTGGAATTTTTTGGGCCTCCTGGAGTGGTCGATTCACTTTCCTCTCTGGTGGGAGGCATGGAGATGAGAGAGATTTCCCTCCAACTAGGGTTTTCTTCTTCCGAAAGAGTTGGTTTCTATGTGTGTGATATTAAATTATTTTTTGAAGGTCTCCAATCTATATTTTTCTTACTACTGAGTTGTTTGAAGTAAGATGGAGAGTTGGAATACCGAGATGAAATCCATTGGTACTGTGGGACTAGGTGTTGGAGGTAGTAGTGATATTTTTGGATCTGGGATCATTACTACAGTAAAACATGATGGTACAAATTATTTGGAGTGGGCACAATTAGCTAAGATGGCTATCGGTGTTCGTGGAAAATTAGGGAATCTCATTGGGGAGGAGAAAAAACCTGATACAGACTCTTCCCGATGGGTGCAGGAGAATTACATGGTAATGTCCTGCCTGTGTAATTCTATGTTACCTCATATTGCAAAAAACTTCCTATGGTCTAATACTGCTAAGGAGATTTGGGGTGGGGTGACTGAAACCTACTCTTAGAAGTAAAATGAAGTCAGAGCCTATCAGTTAAGGAATCTAGTGATAAGTATGAAACAGGGAAAAAAACCTCTTGTTGTGTATTTCTCCATGCTAAAAACCCTATGGTAGGAAATAGATCACTTAAAAACTATGGTATGGGAAAGTGTAAATGATGTAGAAATTTATCACAGATTGGTAGAGAGGAATAGGGTTTTTAAGTTCTTGGCAGGGTTGAACCCTGAATTTGACATTGCTAGGCAGCATATTCTTTCTAGGGAGGGTGTGATACTCTCTCAGGCCTATGCCTTTGTCTATGGAGAGGAGAGTAGGAGGAATGTAATACTCTCTCAGGCCTAGGGCATCTCTAACTTTGCTAAATCCCAGCTGCCACCCCCATCTTTCTCCCTATTTCCAGTTGTGTCCACCCTTCTCTATAAAAAGGGTTCCAAGGGCCCTGTAGAAGGGATTAGTCAATTCACCTAGTTAACAAGGCTAAGGTTTCTTGAGGAGTTCAAGGGTTTTAGAAGGGGAGGATGCCCAGATCTTGTCAAGAGGGGTTCCTACAAGCTGTTCAACCATTCTACAACTACCGCCACTGGATCTGATCAACCATTCTTTTCTTTTCTTTCTTTTTCTTTTTGGTTATTTTTATTTCTGCAATCCTTTAGATTTAATTCTTTTTCGTTTCTCTGTTTTGCAGATCTAAATTCATTTGGTTCAAGGCTAAGGTGTCTCGAGGGGTTCGAGGGTTGTAGAAAGGACAGACGCTCGATTCTTGTCAGGAGGGGTTTCTACAAGCTGTCTGGCCGATCTGTAGCTACTGCCACCGAATTCAGATTTTGGATCGTTTTTTATTTATTTCTTTTATTTCCTTTGTTGATTCCCATAGTTTATTAAATTCTGATTTTTATTTATTGTCTTGTTTAAATTTTAAACAATTACTTTCAGCAATAATAAATTTTATTTTCGTATTTTCTGCCATTCCCGAATGCATTCTCTTGTCCGGATCTAAGTATATATTAATTTTTCACTTGCTTCCCTGTGGATACGACCCGCTCTCACCCATTTACTACGTTAGTAGTTGTTTGAGAAATGGTAAAAATTATAAATGTTTAAACTAGTGTTCTAGAGTGTTTAACGGCGCGCTTCCGGACACACCAAGTTTTTGGTGTCGTTGCCGGGGATGCATAGAGAAAAATTTTATTTACTTTTTCCGGATCTGTTTCATTATTTTTTTTTCATTTTATTACTTGATCGGTTATCTCATTTTAATTATTGTTTCTCTTTGATTCTGCAGGATGGAATAGCGAAAGGTGGGGTACCGGAGCGTTGTAGGACGGAAGAGAAGAGAAGAGAAATTGGATTGTGTTTCAGGTGTAGTCGTTCCATTTTATTTTTAATTTTCTTATTTTTATTTTCAAACTCATTTTCATGATAGAATAGTTATTTTTGAATTTTTAATTAATTTTTTTTAGATTCGATTTTTTTAGTATTATCTTTCTTCCATTTTGTTTCTAGATCTATTTTTTTCTTTATTTTAATTTCTTGTTCGATTTTTTTTTGCTTTATTAGGTTTGTGTTTTTCTTTTATTTCAGATAAAACAACAAAAAAAATTCATTTGTTTTATTTTATTTTATTTCCTGCAGCATAATTTTCTTTTGTTTATTTTACTCTATTTTATTTTTGGTTTAAATTTTAGATTCATTTTTTTCTTTTATTTCAGATAAAATACAAAAAAAAGAAATAAATAATTTTTTGTTTATTTTATTTTATTTATTTTTGCAGCATGCTATTCTTTCGTTAATTTTATTTTCGTATTAATTGTTAGATTTGTGTTTTTCTTTTATTAAAAAAGAAACAAAAAAATATAAATAAAAAAATTTCAGCATTTGTTGTTCTTTTGTTTATTTTATTTTCGGTTTAATTTTTTTAGATTTGTATTTTTTCGTTTATTTTATCTATTTCTTGCATAATTTTTTTTTGATCATTTTATTTTCAGTTTAATTTTTTAGATTAGCAATTAGTTTGTTAGAATTTATTTTTTGTAGTTCTTAATTCTGTTTAGCACAATTAATTGTTGTTTTATTTTCTGTTTGCAGTTATTATTTGTTGCTTTATTTAATTTCTTTCCTTTTAGTTGTTTAACTGAATAATTAATTGTTAAATAGAAAATTGTTGAAATTTTTGAATTTGAGTTTAAATTTCAAATCTGAATTTAAATTTAAATTTAAATTTTAATTTGAATTTGAATTTCAAATTTCGAAATTTAATTTTTAAAAAATTGAATTTAAAAAAATTCAAATTTAAAATTTTAAGAATTTAAATTTCAAAATCTGAATTTGAATTTAAATTTCCAAAAAATTAAATTTTGAATTAAAAAAAAAATCAAAAAAAAAATTGGTTAATATTTTTCTTGCATTTTCATTCCTATATTTAGGGTTTGATATTCTAGAGCATGCGTCATATAGGTTTATTTATTTGATGAAATTGTTATTGTTAGTTGTGAATGAATTAGGTGTTCTTTTTATTATTTTAATTGTTCCTTTTGCTTAGTTGATTGCTTTATTCTTTTAGGTTTAATTGCTGAATTTCATCTTAGAAATAATTGTTCATGCATTGTAGTTAGTTGCATTTTGCTGTGTTTATTTTGTCTTTCTGTTAATTCATTTAAGGGCATCCAACCTAAATAAGATAAGGTGGGGATTTCATCACCCTTCCTTGGCTCAAAAATCACCACCATTCACGTGCGGTTCACCCTAACCCTTATTTAAAATTTGGATAGAAAGATTCTTTAGGGAAGCCTCACATTTGGTTCAAAGGTGTGTTGAATTTTAGGGAAGCTTGAAATTACTTTCCATAACCGGTGGTTGGTGTCTAAGGAAAGAGGTTAAACGGCTATGCCTAAGCAGGTTTTGTGGTTATTTAATTAGGTCTTTGCGAGAGCAAGGGGAGCCTCCCACATCCCCACCTCTTACCTGGCTACCCAAAGGAAGTGGTGTAATTCCAAGTGAACCTAAAAGGATTAACATTGGTTGAACCACTAGTTTAGGAAACCCTAGGTCGTGTGGTTGATTTGTTTGCCTTTAAAGAAATAAAAAAAATAAAAAAAATAAAAAAAAAGAAAGAAAAAGAAAATAAAGAGAAAATAAAAAAATTTAAAAATTTAAATTTGAATTTAAATTTTAGGAATTTAAATTTCAAAATCTAAATTTCAATTTCAATTTCAAAAATTTAAATTTCGAATTTCAAAAAAAAATCAAATTTAAATTTAAATTTTAGGCATTTAAGTTTCAAAGTCTAAATTTGAATTTAAATTTAAAATTTCAAATAAAAAAAACATTAGATATAAAAAATAAAACGAAAGAAAATAAAAAATTTAAAAATTTAAATTTGAGTTTAAATTGCAGAATTTAAATTTCAAAATCTAAATTTGAAATTAAAATTCAAAATTAAAATTTCAAATTTCAAAAAAAAAAAGAAGAGGAAGGGGGTTAAAACAAAATAAGAGAAAATGAATTCAATGGTCGGAGAGTGTGGAATGAGAAATTACTTTCAACCTGAGCCACAAATAGATTGGAACAACGTGTCTTGACAACTGGACAAGATTAATGGTATGGCCCAAAGACTTGACGAAATCCTTGCACGTCATCAACAAAGTGGCTCATACCCAACCTTGTCATCCTATCCATCATGTTCCATCTGTGCAAGCTCGGCCCATCATGTTAGTCAGTGCCCTACAGCGGGCTCATGTCAACCAGTTATTCCAAAACAAGTACATCTGGCCAATAGATTTTTCTAACCCAATGCTAACCCATTCTCTAGTCCATATAACCCTGGGTGGGAAAATCAACCCAACTTCAATTATAGGACCCAAGTTCAAGAAAACCTCTTGCCAGATATGCACTCTCAATGGTCTGAAGCCCAGACTTGTTGGTAGTACAATGATTACCCTCAGACTCAAACAGCTCAACCATGTCAAACCTATACATAGTCTCAACAACAATACTACCCATCTAACTCAATGGCCCAAAATTTTCAGAGGACACAAGTACAGAGTTCATTCCAGTAGGTGTACCCTAGGAACCAACTGGTTCAACCGTATCAGGCTTACGCACAATCTCCTCAAACCCGTATCGTCGATGACCAATTCATAAAGCTTCAGTAGCTGATTCTAAATCAGCAGCATTCCATCGATAGATTAGAAAGCCGAATAGGACAGCTAGCCAAAGTCAAGAAGAGGAGAGGAGTAGGGCAATTACCAAGTCAACCGGTTGTGAGTCCTAGAAATCAACCACCGGGTTTTCCTCCACAACAAATTCAACCACCTCCTAAGAACCCTCAGCCTGAATATGCTAAAGCTGTTACAACCTTAAGGAGTGGGAGGATGTTAGAGGACCTGTGTGAGAAAAAGAAAGTTAATGAAAAAGAAAAGGAGCAGGAAGACCCTAAGTTGGGGGGAGAAGAAGAAGGAAAGGAAACTTTTGAAGAAGAACCTTTAGTGAACCAACCCATAGTTCCCTTTCCAATTGCACTCACAGTCGGGCCAGTGCGAAAGAAGAAAGAGACTCGCAACGAGGAGAGTAGGGAAGTCCATATTAACTTCCCTCTCCTCGATGCGATCCAACATATCCTGGCCTATGCCAAGTTCTTAAAAGAGATGTGTATTCAAATGATGGAGCCACAATCGGCCCCACAAAAAATAATGCTTTCGGAAAACTACACCTAGCTCTAGCTTTCCAGATGGACAGTAGAATGCAGGAGCCAACTACACCACTTCCTTTGCACATACAGGTAGTTCATATGCAACTACAAGTCTTGCATCCAAGCCTTAGCAACCTCTCACTCCCTTTAGTATTCTAACCCTAGGGTGCCACCCACTCCCATTAATCTGCACCTTTCAGTCCTAGGTGCCCAAATCTCCACCATTCAATCCTAGGAGCTTAAATCCCAGCCCTCCATACTTATAGGCACCCTCTCCTTTTCACTCTAGCCATAGGATTCCTCTTGTTTAATCCTAACCCTCCATTCCTAAACCCTAGGGGCACCCATTTTCTGCATAAACCCACTAGCCACCCCTCTCTTTCTCTCTAATCCCAGTTTTGTCCACCCTTCTCTATAAAAAAGACCCCAAGGGCCCTAGAGAAAGGGTTGGTTAGCCCTGTTCACAAGGCCAAGGCTTCTTGAGGGGTTCAAGGGGTTACAGGAAGGAGGACACCTAGATTTTGTCAGGAGGGGTTCTTGCAAGCAGTTTGTCCAACCTGCAACTGTTGCCACTGGAGTTGATCCACCATTTTTATTTTGTTCTATTTTCTTTCTTTTTGTTATTCAGTTTTTCTAGCAATTTAATTTCTGTAATTTTTTATTTTGGTTTGATTTAATTTCTGTTTTTCTTTGTCTTTTGCAGATTTGAATTCGCCCAGTTCAAGGCTAAGGTGTCTCAAGGGGTTTGAGGGCTGAATGGAGGAGGAACGACTTGTAGTTTGTCTTCCCGGAAAGCTACTGCCACTGGATCCGAATTTCAGCATATTTTTATTTATTTTCTTGTTAATTTCAGTTTTATTTAATTTCTTGTCTTTTTCAATTCTGAATATTTTATTTCAGCTTTAATAATTTTTATTTTCTTATTTTCTGCAAAATCCCAAATCTGTTTTCTTTTTCTAATTTGTTCGGAACAAAATAATAATTTTTAACCTTGCTTTCCTAAGGATTCGACCCCTTCCTCACCACTAAACTACATTCTTTATCTAGTTTTGAGGATTGGAAAAATATAAATTATTAAACTGGTGTCCCGAGTGTTTGACGACGCATCCCGGGTGCACCACGTTTTTGGCGCCGTTCCCGGGGAAGCAACAGATTGAAATTTTTTTTTCTTTGTTTTGGATCTGTTTACATTATTTTTTTATTTCATTAGTTTTCCGATATTTGAAAATAAAACTCTCATAATTCTTCTTTGTTTTCGCAGGACATAGCAACCAAAGGTGGGGTGTTGGAATACTAGCGAATTGTGCACAATAAAAAAGAAAATATTAGGTAGCGATTCAGGTGTGGTCATCCCAACTAATTTCTGATTTTTCTCTTTATTTTCAAATTTATCTTGGTAGATTAGTGTTTTTGAATCTTTGGTTATTTATTTTTATTTTTATTTCTTAATAGATTCGGCTATATTTTTTTTCTTTTGTTTCGCCTTTAGATCTAGTTAGTTATCTGTTTATTTCTGTATTTGCATGAGTTTTTTTTTGTTCATTTCAAAATTAATTATTCTTGTATTTTTTTCATGTCTTTAATTTTTCTTGCTTGGTGCAATTTTAGTTTTAAGAATAGTGATTTCTGTTGTCTTTTATTTTTGATTTCAGCAGGTGCGATTTCATATTTAGGATTAATAGATGTGTTTTTCCGTTAATCCATTTAAGGGCAATCCAATTTAAATAAGATAAGGTGGGAATTTCATCACCCTTCCTTGGCCCAAAAACCACCACCCTTTCATGTGTGGTTCACCCTAAACCTTAATTTAAAATTTGGATAGCAAGATCCTTTAGGAGGCTCCACACATTTGGTTCAAAAGTGTGCTGAATTTTAGGGAAGCTTGTAATTACTTTCCATAACCGGTGGTTGGTGTTTAAGGAAAGAGGTTAACCGACTAAGCCTAAGTGGATTTTGTGGTTACTTAATTACGTCCTTGTGAAAGCAAGGGGAGCCTCTCACATCCCCACCTCTTACCTGGCTAATCAAAGGAAGTGGTGTAATTCTAAGTGAACTTACAAGGATTCACATTGGTTGAACCACTAGTTTAGGAAACTTTAGTTTAGCCCCTAGGTCATGTGTTTTACTTGTTTGTGCATAATCAAAAAAAAAATTAAAACAAAATAAGATGAATTCAATGGCCGGAGTTTGTGGAATGAGAAACTACTTCCAACCTAAGCCACGGATAGATTGGTGCCATGTGTCTCAACAATTGGATAAGATTAATGTGATGGCCCAAAGACTTGATCAAGTCCTTGCATTTCGTCAACAAATTGGCCCATACCCAACCTTGTCATCCTACCCAACATGTTCCATCTGTGCAAGCCCGACCCACCAAGTTGATGATTGTCCAACGGTGGCCCAGTTTCCGTCATTTATCCAAGAACAAGTTCAAGTAGCCTAGAGTTTCTCGAGGCCTAATAATGACCCATTATCAAATACTTACAACCCTAGGTGGAGAAATCACCCTTAACTTTTCTTGGAAGGCACATCAACCTAACACACAATCCAGCAGTACCATCCATCTAACTCCATGACCTAGCATTTTTAGAGGCCACAAGTGCAAAGCCAATTCCAGTAGACTTACCCTAGGAACCAGCCAATCCGACCTTATCAGGTTTACCCAGAACCTTCTTAGACCAGTATAGTTGATGACAAATTCATGCAACTTCAACAGTTGATTCTAACTCAACAGTTGTTCAACGCTAGATTAGAGAGCCAAGTAGGACAGCTAGCTGAAGCCAATGGAGGAGAGAAGTAGGACAACTACCGAGTCAACTGATTGCGAATCCTAGAAATCAGCCTCCGGATTTTTCTCTACAGCAGGTTCAACCACCTCCAAAGAACCCTCAGTTTGAAAATGCCAAGGCTATTATGACCTTAAGGAGTGGGAGGATTTTAAAGGACTCATGAGAAAAAGAAATTTGAAAACATCAATGAAGAAGAAAAGGAGTAAGAAGACCATAAGTTTGGGGGGAGAAAAAGGAAAGGAAAATTTAGAAGAAGAACCTATAGTCAAACGACCTATAGTTCCCTTTCCAACCGCACTCACAGTCGGGCCATTGTGAAAGATGAAAGAGACTCACAAGGAGGAGATCAGGGAGTTATTCAATCAAGTCCATATTAACTTCCCTCTCCTCGGCGCGATCCAACATGTCGCGACCTATGCCAAGTTCTTGAAAGAGTTGTGTACTCAAAAGAGGGAGCCACGATCGGCCCCACAAAAGTGATGCTCTCAGCAGATGTTAGTGTGGTTCTCCTAAACCAACTCCCCCAAAAAATGAGACCCTAGTGCTCCTCTAATAAGTTGTGTCATCTCTGGAATCATTTTTAATCAGCCCCTATTGGACTTTGGGGCCAATGTAAATCTGTTATCCTCTATTATTTATGAAAGGTTCAGAATCGACGAGTTAAAACCTACCCCGGTAATTCTGCAACTCGTTGATCGGTCAGTCAAGACTCTTCGAGGTGTTATTGATGACGTCATTGTCAGAGTAGATGATTGTTACTTCCCAGTGGATTTTATCATCCTAGACATGACCCCAACCGAGGAATTGAACCATAACTCGATAATCTTAGGACGCCCATTTTTAGCAACTGCCATTGCAAACATCAACTGTAAATTGGGAGAAATGGACATTTCATTTGGGGAGTAGAAAGTCCGATTAAATGTATTTAGTGCCACTAAGTATCCAAACCTAGGGGAAGATGAGTTCAAGGTAGATGTAGTGGACGACCTTGTAGATGCCTTGTTTATCCTTTGGTTAGCCCAATCTGACCTCTGTCTGTGTTTAGAAGAAAGTTAGTTTGGAAGTGTAGATATGAGAAGTGAGTGAATGCGTCTAGCTGAAGGCGTTAAACTTAGCGTTGGTTGGGAGGCAACCCAACGGAGTTTTATTTTACTTGTCTTGTCAGAGTTTGTCTTTTCTTTTGAATAAGTTTCAGAATTCAATTGGCAAATTCTGAACCCTTGTTGAATCCTTACCTCTTGATTGTTCCCTTTGGCCCAAGTCCCTTTTGCATCATTCTAGTCATGCCATTGGGGGCAATGGCATTTAAGTTGGGGGGTAAGGAAAGAGAAAAAATTTTAAAAAATTGAGAGAAAAATTTAAACAAAAAAATTTGAGAAGCTAAGCCTTTAAATATGTAGAATTAAAATTTTACTGAAAATTTTAATTTTTTTCCATTAAAAGAGATTCCCAAACAGAAAAAGTTGAGGAAACTAATAAAAGAATATTGAATTTTGTAGAGATCGGTAGCAAGTCACAGGAGTTAAATTGGTCTTGTTTGAATGTTGTCGAAATTATTTAGAAATTGAAAATATTCCCAAGTTTGCCCTTGTAAAGATAAGAAGAGAAATATTGAGAAATCAGAAGAAAAATTCTTCAAATTAATAGAGATAGTGGACTATCCCGAACAGTGCTGAATTTTACACATAGCAAAAAAAAAAAAAGAGAATAAAAGGTCAATGGACACCCTAGACTTAGTAACTGGGTCTCTTCACTTGAGTTAAGTGTCGAGATTCGCATCAACCGGGAAAGGGAATGCCAAAGACACTTACCTAACACTTAGTAACCGGGTCTCTTCACCTAAGTCAAGTGTTGAGATTCGCGTCAAATGGTGGAAGGTAGCAATAAAAATGTGTGTGCATATCAAGTTCAGAGGTAGAAATCCACTGGCAGAAATGATAAGAAGAATACTCGTTTGGTTTTAAAAATCAATCCTAGCTTATCGAGATAGTTTGTAAATGGAAGGGTGTATAAGATTTTTAAGCCAAGTTTATGTAATGTTCAAAGCAGGATGGTTTTACCCCTTAGACCTAATACTGATCTATACAAAGTTTAAGAATTTTGGAATCATGATACTTGGCTAGTTTTGTCAGGGATGATCTTGCAATGGGAATGGTCTCTTTAGTCAGTGTAATTTTAAGGCTGCATTGCTAAGGGACTAGTAATGGTTAAATTGGGGGGTGTGATGACTTTGTATTTTGATGCCTTAAGGGCATCATTTTAGGGGTCTTTTAGACCTTAGATTGACTAATTTGTACCACTTTCCAATTAAATTCAATGTTGTGACCTCTGAGGGTCCTTATGTAAATTCTGGGTAAAAATTGAGAAGTTTATAGAGATTTCTGCAGATTTTGGGAAGCTTGTGAGAATTCTAACTGAGAGAAGGGATGTTTCTATGAAAAATTGAGCACAGGAGGGCGCCTCTTATCTGCTAAACCCAGAAAGGCACCCCTCCTACTATATTAGCATACTCCCCTTTCCTTAACAAACCATAGGGCGCCTCCCCACTCATTTTTTTCACCACTAACAAACCCTAGCCGCTCCTAACTACTAAATCTTCACCTTCCACTCCTCCCTAACATCTAATCTCAACCATCGAAGTCTTAGCAACCTCTCATACCCTTAGATCTTCACCTTGCAATCTCCACCCTCCATTCTAGGGTGCCATCTCTTTAGCATTCTAACACTAGGGTGCCACCCACTCCTTTTAATCTCCACCTTTCAGCCCTAGGCGCCCAAATCTCCACCATTCAATCCTAGGAGCTTAATTCCCAGCCCTCCATACTTATAGGCATCCTCTCCTTTTCACTCGAGCCATAGGATCGCTCTAGTTTAATCCTAACCCTCCATTCCTAAACCCTAGGGGCGCCCATTTTCTGCATAAATCCACTAGTCGCCCCTCTCTTTCTCTCTAATCCTAGTTTTGTTCACCCTTCTCTATAAAAAGGACCCCAAGGGCCCTGGAGAAGGGGTTGGTTAGCCCTGCTCACAAGGCCAAGGCTTCTTAAGGGGTTCAAGGGTTACAAGAAGAAGGACACCCAGTTCTTGTCAAGAGGGGCTCCTGCAAGCAGTTCGTCCAACCTGCAATTGTCGCCACTAGAGCTGATCCACTATTTTTATTTTGTTTTATTTTCTTTCTTTTTGTTATTCAGTTTTTCTAGTAATTTAATTTTTGCAATTTTCGATTTTGGTTTGATTTAATTTCTATTTTTCTTTGTCTTTTGTAGATCTGAATTCACCCAATTCAAGGCTATGGTGTCTCAAGGGGTTCGAGGGTTGAACGGAGGAGGAACGGCTTGCAGTTTGTCTTCTAGTAAAGCTACCGCCACTGGATCCGAATTTCAACATATTTTTATTTATTTTCTTATTAATTTCAATTTTATTTAATTTTTGAATTTTATTTCTTGTCTTTTTCAATTCTGAGTATTTAATTTCAGCTTTAATAAATTTTATTTTCTTATTTTCTACAAATCCTAATTCTGTTTTCTTTTTCTTATTTGTCCGTAACAAAATAATAATTTTTAACCTTGCTTCCTTGAGGATTCGACCCCTTTCTCACCACTAAGCTACGTTCTTTATTTAGTTTTGAGGATTGGAAAAATATAAATTATTAAACTGGTGTCCTAGGTGTTTGATGACGCATCTTGGGCACACCAGCTATCAAGTGCCATCACTATTTCCACGACATGCCTTTTGAGTGCTAACAAGTGTACAGTGTCTTGGGTGGGGCTATACATGTATTTTGTATGGGGGGAATGCCAATGGCGTAATTATAATTACTAGTACGAATGTTCAATACTTTGATGTATCCTTCTGTCACTCCCCCAAAAGCTAAACTTACTCTTTGAGGGGAGGTAGGTAGTTGAGTGTTGCCAATACCATGTAAAGCTTAAGCACGAGGTCCCCTCAATACAAACTAGTGTGCTTGCGCTTGCCATCATTTAATACAAAATAAAGTGCCTCTTGACTAATTTGTATGCCATCTTGTTGCCTTTTCTTGTATTGTTGCTTGTCTCATAGGCTTACTTAACGCACATTTGGTATTAGATCCAAGAGCTCCTATACATACTGGACCTTGTCAACCAACCCTTATTGCACACAATGAAGAGCCACCATGACATCACCGACGAGATCTCACATGGGTTGTCCCAAGCCCACAACACCAATGGGGCACCAATTGATGAACCCTCCAAAACACAAGCCCCAAAGGGCCACAAAACTAAAACTAGAAAGCGTGACAAATCACTTGGCCAACTAGCAAGCATGGACATGTGTATCCTATATTATGAGGTGATAGTAGGTGAGACCTAAGGCTAGGTCGAGGAACTCCACCTCAACATGGAGACCGTTGAGATTGCAGTGGTGGAGCTATAAGGACGATTCAATGGCGCCTTCAAAGAGATCCATTCCACCTTACAATGCTCGGATGCGAGGCCTTCCTAATGCATCATTTAGGGCATGATGGACCGATTCCAAGTGCAACTGGATGAAATGAGGGACAAGCTAACACTCGTAAAAAGGGCAATGGCCAACTCCACTGCCTCATCTACTATGACTCCTACTCGGGGGCCCATGATGCTTAGGAACTTAACAACTTATTGTGGCAACTTGAACAATATTTCTCCACTACTGGCATCCATGATAATGAAATTCAGGTACGTACGACAACAATGTAATTAAATGATATTGCAATGCTATGGTAGCGCAGGTGTTGTTAGGACATGAAATGCAACACACGTACCCTCAACACCTAGGCCGATTTCAAGCGAGAGATCAAGCGATAATTCTACCCTGAGAATGTAGAGTACCTTGCATGAAGGAAAATGAAGAACTTAAATCACAATGACTCGTTTCATGACTATATATATAGTTGGCTAGGAGAGTCTTTGAGACTTCTCAGTTTGACACTTCTTTCTCCTCTCTTCATCTTTTCTCATTCTTTCTTTCTCTCTTCTCTATCGCTGAAATTGGTTCGACTGATCTGTTTTCACAATTGAAGTGACAAATCTGAAACAAGGAGAGAAACTTGTGTCAATTTACTTCTCAACCTTGAAGTTTCTATGGCATGAAACTGATCACTTGGAGACAATTGAATGGAAAAGTCAGATGGATGCAGAAACATATAACAAATTGGTCAAAAAAATCGGGTTTTTGGATTTCTTTTAGGGCTGAATTCTGAATATGGTATAGTGAGACAACAACTTCTTACTAGGGAGAGTATTTCCTTGTCTCAAGCATATTCTTTAGTGCATAGTGTGGAAAGAAGGAAAGTTATGTTGCAAAACTCCCAAATTGAAACATCTTTAGCAGCTATGAAATCAAATCATTATGGTGACAAGGAGAGAGAGAGGTAAGGAAAGAAGAAAAAAGGGAGATCATTTGTGACTATTGCAAGAAGCCTAGACACACTAAAGAGGCCTGTTGGAAATTTCATCCTCAGTTGACACCTTCAAGAATTAAGAATAAGAAGGGAAATGCAAATGTTTCCACTGCTATAGATGTTTCACCCTCTATTGGAGCAATATCTACCTCCTTGGATGCCTTGGCTACTATCAGGTTAGTCTTGACATAGTTGGAGAATGAAGTTGGCATTACTAGATCATCCCAGTCTACCTTGGGCCCTTCTACCTCTACTTCAACTTTTGCTCACTCAGGTACAAGAGCTACTGCTTATCATGCCTCAAGTCCAAGTAATACTGATCTTGTTTGGATAGTAGATTTGGGTGCCTCTGACCATATGACCAGTTTAGCCTCACCATTTTCTTTTTATCATTTGTCCTCTAGTAGAGATAAGGTCTCTATTGTTGATGGCTCTCTTGTTCCCATTTTTGGAAAGGGTGACACTAAAGTATCTGCTGCACTTATTATCTGCTTTACGTGTGACCAAACTTAGTACTAACCCATTTTCTGTTAGTAGCATTATTGAAAATCAGAATTGTTCAATGACCATTTTCTTTGATCATTGTATTTTATAGGATCTGATGACAAAGCAGGTTATTGGGACTGGCCATGAGGTGAATGGAATCTACTTGCTTGAGCATCCACCTAGAAGAAATAAAGGAATTGGAAAGTCTTGTTTATCAGTTTATTAATAAAAATTTTTAATATGTCTATTAATAAAGTTATGTATATTGTATCATACTTATTTTTTAATATGACAAATATATAATAGTAGAAGCGTTTCCATTTTTTTTTTCAAATTTTTATATATATTTTGTCTTTTTTGAATTTATAAATTTGTATTATTTATTTATGACATCATGAAATTATCCATTTGACCCAAATGGTTGAAGTACTTATCTACCAACTAGATGGAAAATATGATTTCTTTTCTAGCTTTATTTTAAAAATATAAAATTTTATTCTATTAATAATTATTGTTTATGGATTTATTAGTGGAATTTAATCATGATAAACAAAACTATTTTTTATATTTTTAAATTTGTATTGTTTATTTATAATATCATGAAATTATCCATTTGACTCAAATGGTTGAACTACTTACCCACCACCTACATGAAAAATGTGATTTTATTTCTGTTTATTTTAAAAATATAAAATTTTATTCTATTAATACTTATTGTATATGGATTTATTAGTAAAATTTAATGATGATAAACAAAAACATAAATATTGGATTCAATGAGAGAGAATGTGATTTATTTAATGACTTAAATTTTCCGGATTACCTGCCCACGAAGATTTTATCCCCGTGAATTGGAAACGTCTACTCACATGTTATCCCCGTGAATTGGGAACATCTCCCCCTATATAATACCATGTAGGAAGATGAAATGTTCTCCATCTGCGATGTTATGTGGGTAGACGTGGACAGAGTTTGTGTGAGCAAGTGATCCGGACTCACATATTTGTACTCTTGGAAGTTGGATCCAACTTCTTGGCAATCCCTAGTTGAACCACACGTTATTCTGGTGAAGTTAGTATGCTCATGAGTCATGATATAAACTGTTGTTTTCTGGAGTGCATGTTCTCGAGCATACAAGCCCATGAATGATGCAATGTCTCAGCACTCTTGTTAAGAGCCTAAGAGGTAAACTAACATTAAAACAAAGCCTCTTTTCTTATATAATTAACATAACTGTATGCAAATTCGTAAGGAAAGATATATCACCTAAGACATACATGCAAAGGCATGCAGTCTCCCAAAAAAGAACCCCTTTCAGATTTCACATTAAAGGTTTACATTCCGATCCTATCCCACGGACTCCTAAAATGGAGCGTTTACCATCTCCCTCCCTTGGCTGCAGTCTGCAGATCTAGCTTTTTCATAGCACTGATCATGAATTTGTTGTTTCTTCAGTGTTACCAACTCGCCTATGTGTCACTTGTGAACTTGAGTATTCAAAACCACTCTCAGTTGATGAGACATTAGATGATACAGATGAGTCAGGTACTGTTTCTGTCAAAAGAGTTTGAGTCTGTGTTTGATTCCGGAAACTCTGAGAAACCGGAGCTGGGTATTGTCTGGGTGGTTCAGGGGTTGGACCCCCTTGGCCTGCTTCAGCTAGTGCTCTCAGAAGGTTCATAACAGTAGGGAAGAACCTTGATGAAATAGAAAGTAGACCTGGTAGCTGCAAGTACAACAAAATGGTGTTGAGAACCCAATCTGTCTGCTTGTGGGAAAAAACGGCAAAAAGGATAATAAGTTTTAACTTCAAGAACACAACAATCTTGCGGTTTCAATGGAAAAAAGAAGGTTTACTCTAAAAAAATACTCCAGTGCCACAATGACTAACTAATATGAAAAAAAAAAAACATTTGTAGTGAAATAGGTATTAAATCTTTTCCTTCACTTTGCTTTACATGTATTTCCAATGTTGCCTTCTAATTGATGCCAGAAAATAGAACATCTCCTCCATCCCATAATTGTTTATCAGTTTATTGCATAAATCAATTCAATTTGATTTAAATATATATGCTTTTATATACTTAAAATTTATATTGTATTTATTAGTTAAATTGGTTTGGTTCACTAAATGGTTATAGGTTCAAGTTTCAAATAAGTTATTTTCAATTCATTTTGTTCATGTTATACAATTTCTAGGTTATTTTTAGTTTTTGAGTTTAATTTATTAATGCTATTCAATATTTGATTGTTATCTGAATTTGTTACAAATAAGATACAATCCAATGGATAAAATTCAATTTGTACGAATCAAATTTGGATCTACCTATATACAATTTGATCCTATACATTTGTAGCCCCATAAACATTATGAGACTCGGAAAAACAACAAAGAGAATGGTTATTGTGGGACAGAGCTAATAAATTCAAATTTACACTGGTTCTTCGTGGAACAGCTAAAAGCATTATTAAGCATCAGCATGCAGTATGTGATTGTCAAAGAGAGTCCAAGTGATTGGTCCAACAAAGCAAGAGTTTCCATGTTGAAATTAGTATAAATTAAAATAAAAATGCTATTTCTATACTTACAGCACCATTGCGGAATTCCCCTGCAATGTCAAGTTGTACCCAGAGAGCCTTGGCCAGTAAGCCAATGACAAAGAATGCCATGAGATAAAAAGGATTCCTGTTTAATCAGCAGAAGAGCGAATCATCAAAGAAAGTTAAAAAATAGAATTGTCTTGTGTTAGATTGAAAATAAAAGACGACTATTTGGTTATGGTAATTACTTCAAAATCATTATGAATTCATTAAAACCAAGAATCAGTAGTGCAACAATTGCCCATGGAGGAGGTAACCACTTATTACTTTCCTTGAGCGCTTCCTGAAGAAAAGAAATGTTTATGCATATTAGGTGGCCAAATAAAAGTATTCAAGGTACTGCATGGAGATATTTACTCAATTTAAATTCTTTTACAGGTTTTCCAACAAGAGAGAAGAATAAAAATGACATAATGCATACAACATTACAAAAACCATTTCTATAGACATAAAGATCATAGGGCAGAAAAAATGTGTAATGAGATTTTACTTGTGTTCTGTTTTGATTATTAAAAAATGGGAAGTAAATCAGCATTAAAAAGACAATAAATAATTCCATGCAGATATTTAACTGTATTCAATGTTTTAGATGATAGATCTATTCTGCAAATGCTTTATGCTATAAAAAGAACTGCTTCTCTGAGAAATTGAGGTGAACTGCAGAACTACTTACATTTTTTTCTTTAAGCAATAGAAAATAGGGTTCAATTGAAGTAGAAAGAAAACATAAGGAAATATATACACAGGAACTGAAAGAGGTGGTGATCTACAGCAGAAACCTGACCACAGCCAACTGGAAAATAAAACAGGGCAAAAGTACTACAGGGGTTTCCTTACACCAAGAACACCCCAAACTAAAGATTCCTTTGGAACCCCATTCCTTACAAGAGGTTTTAGAGAGATGTTATCTGTGGCAGGTCCAATGAAATATGCAGAACAATACATTCAAGATTTCTTATCACTCGTCCAATCCCAGAAGCTTGAAGTTTTTCTTTTTTTTGATAATAAAATATGAAAGAAATTTATTAGTAACTCAATTATATTTAATATCTCCCATTACTTGATTATAAACTTATGTATATATATTAAGTATAGGAAAATCTATGATGCTAGGAAGACATGATATTAGAAGTAGACTTGTTCATAGGTTGGGCTCGGGCTTGGTTTTTCCAACTTTGTCTCCATATCCCTTGACTCCCAGGATCTTCGGGTGTGTATGCTTTGTTCAAAATCTTGGTCTTGGTCTACACAAGTTGTATGCACGCTCCATTAAATGTATCTTTCTTGGCTACTCTAGGACTTAGAAAGGGTATAAATGCTACAATCCCATTACTCGGAAGTCATTTGTCTGTCCTGATGTTACATTCTTTGAGACTATGTCGTACTTCTCAGGTCCTGATATTTCTTTCTCCCAAAGAGGTTCCTCTTCCTCTTCCAGTTGATAATCCTATTCCTGTTGTTCCCATTGTGATTTGAGTCTCCACCTACTCCAATGAAGGATCATATTGAAAGGCCACCAATCAGTTAAGTGTATACTCACCAACAAAGACCAACACCTCCTCCAGCTTCTACTCTGTCTACAGATCTAGTTTCTTCCACACCCAAGTCTCCACCTCCATGTATACTTCCACTCTGCACCCCATATCCAATTATGTTTCTATTCCTCACCTTTCTGTTTCCCATCGCCAATCTTCTTTTTCTACACCTAAGGATGTCTAGGAGGCTCTTACCTCACCAAGGTGGCGTAAAGCTATGGAAGAGGAACTCTTTGCCCTTAATCACAATCATATGTGGGAACTCACCAATCTTCCCCTAGGTAAACATGTTGTTGGTTGTAAATGGGTGTATACTGCTAAATATCTACCAAATGGGAGAGTGAAACAACTGAAAGCCCATTTAGTTGCCAAAGGATATCCTCAAATTTATGGTATAGATTATGTGGAAACCTTTTCCCCTATTGCTAAGATTGGCTTAGTATGCGTGTTGATTTCCTTAGCAATCATGAATGATTGGCCTTTGTTTCAGCTCGATATTAAAAATTCCTTCCTCCGTGGTGATCTTCTAGAGGAAGTATACAAGGAGCAACCACCAGGGTTTGTTGCTCAGGGGGAGGATGGTAAGGTGTGTAAACTCAAGAAGGAAACCTATGGGCTCAAACAATCTCCCCGTGCTTGGTTTGGCAAATTTAGTGAAGTAGTGAAAGAGTTCGGGATAAGACAATGTCAAGTTGACATTCAATGTTTAGCTATGACTTTGAAACTAGGAAGATCTTGCTAGTGGTTAAAGTGGACAAAGTCATCATTGAAGGTTCTACAAGATCACTTTCAGACAAAAGATCTTGAGAAGTTAAGTATTTCTTGGGTATAGAAGTCGCTAGGACGAAGTTAAGTATTTCGGGATGAGACAATGTCAAGTTGACATTTAGTGTTTAGCTATGATTTGGAAGCCGGGAAGATCTTTCTAGTAGTTTACGTGGACGAAGTCATCATTGGCAGTGATAGACTTGGGATTGGTAGACTCAAAGTTCTACAAGATCACTTTCAGACAAAAGATTTTGGGAAGTTAAGTATTTCTTGGGTATAAAAGTCGCTAGATTGAAGCAAGGCATAAACCTATGTCAGAGGAAATATGTTCTTGACCTATTGGAAGAAATATGACTATTAGGTGCTAAGCCAGCTGAAACTCCCATGGAACCAAATGTGAAGTTGGGTAGTGATATAGGTGAATTATTTGATGATCCTGGAAGGTATAGAAGGCTATGGGAAAACTGAATTACTTAATTTTTACTAGACCAAATATCTCATTTGCTATCAGTGTGGTAAGCCAATTTATGCAAAACCCTCTAGTTCTTCACTGGGATGTAGTTCTTAGAATTGTGCGGTATTTGAAGTGGGCTCCAGGTCGTGGGTTACTATACAATCCAGGAGGTAGTCTCGAAATAATTCGCCATACAGATGCAGATTGGGCAGGCTCAGTATCTGATAGGAGATCCACTACATGCTATTGCACCTTTCTTGGAGGAAATCTAGTGACATGGAAGAGCAAGCAAACTGTTGTAGCAATGAGTAGTGCAGAAGTAGAATGCAAGGCCATGGCACACACTACATGTGAACTAGTGTGGTTGAAAGATCTTTTGCAGGAAGTCAGGTTCTCAATAAGCAAACCCATGAAGCTATACTGTGACGACCAAGCTGCAGTTCACATCTCATCCAATCCAGTTTTTCAAAGAGGACTAAGCAGCACATAGAGGAAGATTGCCATTTTGTAAGGGAAAAAGTCATTAATGGTGTCATAAGTACAGAGCATGTGAGAACAGGTAATCAGTGGGTAGACCTGTTCACAAAAGGGTTGAGTTCGGGAAGAGTGAGCTATATATGTAATAAGCTGGGACTATATGATATACATTCTCCAGCTTAAGGGGGAGTGTTAGAGTTGACTAGGAAGGGTATTTCAGTGTTTTCATCATCTGCTTAAGTATTATGTTAGTTACATGTCCCATACTTAAGTAGGGGCATATTTGTTTTTGTACCTTGTTATATATATATATATATAGTTGGCTAGGAGAGTCTTTGAGACACCTCAGTTCGACACTTCTTTCTCCTCTCTTCTTCTTTCTCTTTTCTCTATCTCTGAAATTGGTTCGACTTATCTATTTTCACAGTTGAAGCGACAAATCTGAAACAAGGAGAGAAACTTGTTTCGATTTACTTCTCAACCTTGAAGTTTCTATGGCATGAAATTGATCACTTGGAGACAATTGAATGGGAAAGTTAGAAGGATGCAGAAACATATAACAAATTAGTGGGAAAAAATAGGATTTTTGGATTTCTTTTAGGGCTGAATTCTGAATATGATATAGTGAGACAACAACTCCCAAATCGAAACATCTTTAGCAGCAATGAATTTGAAGCATTATTGTGACAAGGAGAGAGAGAGGTAAGGAAAGAAGAAAAAAGGGAGATCATTTGTGACTATTGCAAGAAGCCTAGACACACTAAAGAGACCTGTTGGAAACTTCATCCTCAGTTGGCACCTTCAAGAATTAAGAATAAGAAGGGAAATGCAAATGTTTCCACTGCTACAGATGTTTCACCCTTTACTGGTTTAAGATCTACCTCCTTGGATGCCTTGGCTGCTTTCAGGTCAGTCTTGACATAGTTGGAGAATGAAGTTGGCATTACTAGATCATCCCAGTCTACCTCGAGCCCTTCTACCTCTACTTCAACTTTTGTTCACTCAGGTACAAGAGCTACTGCTTATCATGCCTTAAGTCCAAGTAACATTGATCTTATTTGGATAGTAGATTCGGGTGCCTCTGACCATATGACCAGTTTAGCCTCACCGTTTTCTTCTTGTCATTTGTCCTCTAGTATAGATAAGGTCTCTATTGTTGATGGCTCTCTTGCTTCCATTTTTGGAAAGGGTGACATTAGAGTATCTGCTGCACTTTCCTTATTATCAGCTTTGCATGTGACCAAACTTAGTACTAACCCACTTTTTGTTAGTAGCATTACTGAAAATCAGAATTGTTCAGTGACCTTTTTTCCTGATCATTGTGTTTTCTAGGATCTGGTGACAGAGTAGGTGATTAGGACTGGCCATGAGGTGAATGGGATCTACTTGCTTGAGCATCCACCTGGAAGAAATAAAGGAGTTGGAAAGTCTTTTGTTTCAAACTTTGAGTTAGATTATGCTCTAGCATAATCGATTAGGTCATTTGTCTTTTGGGTCTTTAAGGAGTCTTTTTCCTACTTTGTTTGAATCAGTCCAAGTGTCCAACTTAAAGTGTGAAAGTTGTGAGTTGGTAAAACATTGTAGATCAATCTATATTTTGAGTAATAAAAGAAGCATTGCTCCTTTCGAAATTGTGCACATTAATGTTTGGGGACTGTGTGCTGAATGCTGTATTGAAAGTAGAGAAGTGAAGAAGAAAACCACTGGTATGCTGGAAAATGTCGAATTGTACTGCTCAGTTGACCAGCAATGATTTATATTTGAATGAAGTACAATGGTACAAGAATTTACTGGAATGCCCCTGATTAGTGATGGGACACCCAGTTAACTTAAAAACATTAAACAGGCTTAGGCCCATTAACCCAGGCCCAGTTACAGGATAATTTAACTTAAGTATGAGCTAATAAAACTCTTATCAACCGAAAACTCATACAAAGAGACTTCATTCTAACATTCTAACACTCCCCCTCAAGCTAAGCATGGATATCAATCATGTTTAGCTTGCCATGTAGGTCTCTGAACTTTGTTGCTGTCAGTCCTTTAGTCAATACATCTGCAATTTGCATCTCAGATGGTGTATAAGGTACACAGAGTTCTCCTGAAACAATTCTCTCTCTGACAAAGTGTCGGTCAATGATGGTGTATAAGGTACACAGAGTTCTCCTGAAACAATTTTCTCTCCGACAAAGTGCCGGTCAATTTCATTATGTTTTGTCCGATCATGTTGCACGGGATTGTTGGCAATGTTGATAGCTGCTTTATTATCACAATACAGCCTGAGAGGGCCCTCAGCCTTAATACCAAGCTCGTTAAGAAGAGTTCTGAGCCAATAAGAGTTCAACAACCCCGTGTGCCATAGCCCGGTATTCTGCTTCTGCACTTGATCTAGCCACCACATTCTGCTTCTTATTGCGCCATGTGACCAGGTTCCCTCATAAGAATGTACAGTAACCTGAGGTTGATTTCCTGTCTCCAATAGAACTAGCCCAATCTGCATCAATGTAGGCTTCAATTTCAAGTTTGTTGCTTTTCCTGAATAGGATTCCTTTCCCTAGGCAAGTCTTTAAGTACCTGAGAATTCTTTCCACTGCTATCATATGAGAGGGGGGGTCTTTGGTGAGTGCATGAATTGACTGACAACATGCACTGCATAGGCAATGTCTGGCCGAGTAAGGGATAAGTATATCAGCTTTTCTACCAATTTTTGCTCTCTCTCTTTATCACAGTATTCCTCACCCATTGATTCTTGTAGTCCATGGTTCGGTTCTATTGGGGTGTTTGCTGGCTTGCATCCCATCATGCCTGTTTCCTATAGGAGATCTAACACATATTTCCGCTGACATATGTAGATTCCTTCTCTTGATCTAGCAACTTCAATCCCAAGAAAATATCTCAGATTTCCCAGGTCTTTGATCTTGTTATAATTCAGGTCTGCCTTAGAGTTCGGCCTGACTGAGTTCAGTTATGTAGAAGAAGAAAAAGTGATAAAGAAAGAGAGAAAGAGAGAAAGAGAGAAAGAGAGAAAGAGAGAAGAGAGAATTCTAGTTCGAACTGAAAGAGTCAACTTTACTTCTCCCAGTCGGCCAGTAAGTATTTATATTATTATTAAAACATAACTGAAAAGACGTATGTGCCCTTACTTGAGTTAAGAGCACATGTTTCAACACAACATTACAGATCAGCAACATCAATCAAGGTATAAAGACAGAAATACCCCTACGCTAACACTCCCCCTCAAGCTGGTGAGTATATATCATATACTCCCAGCTTGTTACATATGTAGTCCACTCTTCCCCGACTCAAGCCTTTTGTAAATAAGTTAGCCCACTGATTTCTTGTATTAACATGTGTAGTGTCTAGTTCTCCATTCAGCACCATCTCCCTCACAAAGTGACAGTCAACCTCAATGTGCTTGGTTCTTTCATGAAACACTGGATTAGAGGAGATATGAACTGCAGCTTGATTATCACAATAGAGCTTCATTGGAGTGTTAATGTTGTACCCTACTTCCTGTAGAAGGTTCCTTAGCCACACTAATTCACAAGTGGTATGCGCCATAGCCCTATATTCTGCTTTTGCACTGCTTCTTGCCACAACCGTCTGCTTCTTACTTTTCCATGTCACCAGGTTACCTCCCAGAAACGTGCAATAGCCTGTAGTAGACCGCCTATCAGACATAGAACCGGCCCAATCAGCATCAGAATACCCTTCTATTTCAAGTTTTCCCCCACTCTTGTATATCAAACCGCGACCCGGGGCCCCTTTTAGATACTTCACAATTCTCAGAACCGCATTCCAATGAGGAATCAGAGGTTTTTGCATGAACTGGCTTACCACACTAACTACAAATGAGATGTCTGGTCTAGTAATGGTTAGGTAGTTCAGTTTGCCCACAAGTCGTCGGTATCTGCCAGGGTCTTCAAACAATTCACCCATATCACTGCTTAGCTTGGTATTTGTGTCCATGGGTGTTTCAATTGGTTTGGCACCCAACAAGCCTGTTTCTTCCAGCAAATCAAGCACATACTTCCTCTGGCACAGGTTAATCCCATACTTGGATCTTGCTACCTCTATCCCCAAAAAGTATTTCAGTTTACCCAGATCCTTTGTTTGAAAGTGATCCTGCAGACAAGTCTTCAGCCTGTCAATACCAATGTTATCATTCCCAGTAATAACAATATCATCTACATACACCACCAACAGTATTTTTCCTCCCGGAGAGTCATGACTAAATACAGAATGGTCAACTTTGCACTGTTTCATGCCAAACTTCTTTACCACCTCACTAAACCTACCAAACCATGCTCGAGGAGACTGTTTAAGCCCATATATAGCCTTCCTTAGTCTGCACACCTTACCATCCTCCCCCTGAGCAACAAACCCTGGAGGTTGCTCCATGTAGACCTCCTCGAGTAAGTCACCATGCAAAAAGGCATTCTTGATATCAAGCTGATATAATGGCCACTCATACATGGCTGCAAGAGAGATCACAACACGAACTGACCCTATCTTAGCAACCGGTGAGAAGGTCTCTGTGTAGTCAATGCCATAGGTTTGGGAGTACCCTTTTGCAACTAATCGTGCTTTCAGACGTTCAACACTACCATCAGGCAGATACTTAATCGTATAAACCCACTTACAACCAACGGCTTGCTTCCCAGGAGGAAGAGCAGTGAGGTCCCAAGTATGATTATGATGAAGGGCTGAGAGTTCTTCTTCCATAGCACGGCACCACCCTAGAGAGGCAAGGGCTTCCTGGACATCTTTAGGAACAATAACTGATGAAAACAAGGTAACAAACTGGCGATGGGAAGCGGAAAGGTGAGTAAGAGAAACATAATTGGAAATGGGATGAAGGGTGCAAGTACGTTTACCTTTCCGCAAAGCAATGGGTAGATCAATCTTAGATGCTAAGTGGGGGTCTAGTGCCGGATCCGTCGATGGAGATGTAGCCGGAGGAGTAGTAGCTGGTGCACGTGGGCGATGTGTATACACATGACGGATAGGTGGGCGTTCAACAGGTGGTGGCACCGGAGGCAAGGATTTGGTCACGACTGGAACAAAGGGAGGAGGATCGACAACGGGAAGTGGAAGAGGAGGAAGAAGCATCACCAGACCCCAAAAAGAACGAAGTAGACTCAAAGAAACTGACATCAGCACACACAAAGGACCGTCGAGAACCAGGATGGTAACACCTATACCCTTTCTGGGTCCGAGAATAGCCAAGGAAGATGCACTTGAGAGAACGGGCATCAAACTTGTCGTTCCCAGGACCTAGATTATGGACAAAACAGACACCCAAAAACTCTCGGCTTAAGAGGAAACGGAGACAAAGTGGGAAACAAGACTTGAAACGGAGACTGACCATAAAGGATGAACGTGGGCATCCGATTAATCAGAAAACAAGAGGTAAGCACTGCATCACTCCAAAAAGGTTTGGGAACATGCATGTGATGCATTAGGGATCTTGCTGTTTCAAGGAGATGGCGATTCTTTCTCTCAGCCACCCCGTTTTGTTGTGGGGTGTAGGTACACAAGGTCTGATGTATAATGCTGTGTTGGTCCAGGTATTCCTGAAATGATGAGGATAAATATTCGCGGCCATTATCAGAACGAAAAACTTTGATGTGGGTACCAAATTGGTTACGAATTTCAGCATAAAATTTTTGAAAAATGGTAAACAATTCACTTCTTTCTTTCATTAAATAGAGCCACGTCATCTTTAAAAAATCATCCACAAAAATGACAAAATATCTGTATCCATTATATGACATTACTTTATAAGGACCCCAAACATCTGAATGAACTAAAGAAAAAGGACTCGACACACAGTTATCAACCCTAGAACTAAAGGGAACACGATGGTGTTTCCCAAACTGACACGACTCACAATCCAAAACAGAAAGCTGACTCAAGGACGAAACTAAGGACTTCAAGACTTTGAGCGACGGATGACCAAATCGGCAGTGCCACTGGAGAGGTGAAAGAGATGACTGGAGAGCTGTTGAAGTTCTACCACCACCACCGTCAAGATAATACAGTCCACCTGCTTCATGCCCTCCACCAATCTTCATCCCCGTCTTGAGATCCTGAAAGACACACATAGAAGGATAAAAGGTAATGGAGCAGTTAAGTGATTTGGTCAGCTTACTAACAGATATAAGGTTAAAAGGCAATTTAGGAACATACAGAACTGATGAGAGGGATACAGGATCTAGGTCAACATTACCAACACCACAAATTGAGGATGTGGAACCATTAGCAAGGGTAACAGATTGTGATGTTGAGCAATGAGATAAGGAGGAAAACACACCTGGAGTTCCAGTCATGTGATCGGAGGCTCCAGAGTCAATGATCCAAGGATTGGGTGTAGATGCCAGACAAGCCATACCTGAGTGAGCAAAAGTCGCCGTGTTTTGCTGTGATTGGATAAACCTCTCATATTCATCACGGGGAACACTCATCGTCTCCTTCATGGGACCATCTGTGGATGTAGGAGGCAACTGGTCAGATGAATGATTCTCCTGTCTAAAGCTGGAACTTGAGTCACCGGTCGCGGCAATGATTGGCCCAGGTTGAGGGAGGACCATGTAAATCATAACAATAGTTGATGGTATGTCCATCCATACCACAATGAGTGCAATTCCTCGGGCCTGAGCTACGTCTTCTACCACGGGCTCCCCCTGAATCTCTGTACAACCACCACCACGATTATAAGTAGACCCACCATTGCCACTTCAGCCATATGCAGAACCACTACCAACACTACGGCCAAACTGAGCTCCCCGAGCTCCACCTCTACGACCACGGCCTCTCGATGCAGCAAAGGCAGATCTATCTGAGATATTAGAGTTCTCAGTAGACCCGATAGAAATCCTCCGAAGTCGAGCAAATACCTCTTTTAGGGACGGAAGAGCTGATCCCCCTAATATCTGAGCCCGTACTGGTTCATATTCAGACTTTAGTCCCACCAAAAATCTAGTCACATCAAGCTGCTCTCTCTGTTGTTGCTGAATCTTGACATCAGAAGTGAGAGGATGATGGACATTCAACTCATTACGTATGTTCCTCATGTTGGCATAGTACTCCTCAAGACTCTGATTGCCCTGTTGCAGATTAAAGTACTCTTGATAAAGCTGATAAACTCTGGTTGTATTGTCCTGCCCCGAATGCAATTTCTTCGCATGGTCCCACACATCTTTGGCAGTATCAAGGAACATGAAGTTCACACTAATCCTGGGTTCCATACTGTTCCACAACCATGTGATGATCTGAGCATCCTCTTGCTCCCAGTCTTCATACTCGTGAGAGTCAGAGGAGGGTTTCTCCTCTCTGATGTGTTTTACCTTCTTCTTTGCCTTCAGAAAGACTTCAACGGATTTAGCCCAAGGCACATAATTCTCTCCATTTAACTTAATGGAGGTCATCTGAACATTCAGGTAGTCTGTAGGCACCATCACACTAGGTTTATAATCCTTATTGTCTCCCATTATGTTATCACCAATTCTGCACACTTGCTGAATTCTATTATCACTGAGATCTGCACACTACACACCACTAGGTCACACCTGTCACACTGATTGCAGCACTAATTGTTGCTGGAATGTGTGCTCTTTACACCACAAACCCTACTCCTACAACTACCTGAAATCTCACCACTATATGATCATATCTCTTCCTTATCGCTGAAGTAACACCCATGCGAGTAGGAGAGCAGTCCACACACAACAGCCGCTTCACACACAACAGCCACACACAGTTCGGCCCTTTATTCTTCCTCTACTAGGAGAGGGCGATCTCAGAAATCACAGCAACCGACCACATACGACCTGACTGGAGGTATAGAGACCCCCAAGGGAAGAGGGCGATCACTCATTTTCAGCCCTTTCCCTTATCTCCAATCGAACACAGAAAAAAAAGAAGAAAACCCTAGATAGGGTGCGCAGAGAATGAACCCTAGGCAAGCAGAAATCTAGGCAGATTTAACCTGGCTCTGATACCATGTTATAATTCAGGTCTGCCTTAGAGTTCGGCCTGACTGAGTTCAGTTATGTAGAAGAAGAAAAAGTGATAAAGAAAGAGAGAAAGAGAGAAAGAGAGAAAAGAGAATTCTAGTTCGAACTGAAAGAGTCAACTTTACTTCTCCCAGTCGGCCAGTAAGTATTTATATTATCATTAAAACATAACTGAAAAGACCTATGTGCCCTTACTTAAGTTAAGAGCACATGTTTCAACACAACGTTACAGATCAGCAACATCAATCAAGGTATAAAGACAGAAATACCCCTACGCTAACAGATCTCAAATTCTGAAGCTAAGAACTCTTTCAGCCTCTTCATCTCTTCCAAGTCATTTCCGGTGATCACCATGTCATCCACATAAACAATGAGTGTTGTAAGTTTGTCATCCTGTCTCCTTGTAAACAATGTGTGGTCTGCACTACTTTGAGTGTACTCCACTTTCTTCATAGCCATACAAAGTCTCTCGAACCATGCCCGGGGAGACTGCTTCAAACCATATAATGCTTTACTTAGTTTACATACCTTCTTTCCAACATCATAGCCTGGTGGGGGTTCCATGAATACCTCTTCACGAAGATCACCATTTAGGAAGGCATTCTTCACATCTAGCTGATGAAGTTCCCAAGATAAATTTGCTGCTAGTGATAGTAGGACCCGGATGGTGTTGAGCTTTGCTACTGGGGCAAAGGTTTCTTTGTAGTCAATTCCTTCATTTTGTGTAAATCCCTTTGCCACAAGTCTAGCCTTATACCTTTCGATTGACCCATCTCCCCTGTGCTTTACTGTGAATACCCACTTGCACCCAACAGTGCCTTTCCCATCTAGCAGGTCAACCAATTCCCACGTTCTTGCTTTCACTAGGGCTTTCATCTCTTCATTCATGGCTTCTTTCCACCTTGGATCAGATGCTGCCTATGAATACCTGGAATGGACACGAACAGAGGAAAGAGCAGACACAAAGGAGTGATAGGTAGGAGATAAGTGTGAGTAAGAAACAAAATCAGCTATGGGATGCCGGGTAGTACAAGAACGAACAGGCTTACGGAGAGCAAAGGAAGATCCAAATCTGAAGTGTGAGGGTCAAAATTTCCTTGGATTGCAGAGACGGATTGATCTGAGTTCAATTGGTTGTAATCATGAGATTGAGGGCTCTTCTTTCTTCTGTTGTACATAAGTATTTTTTTCTCTTGCTTGCTGGAGCCTTCAGGAGCATCTGCTGTATCAAGAGATGTAACTGGCACAGTGGGAGCCTCACTAGATTGACCCGAAATGTCACAGTTAGGAATAGTGGAAGGTGATGAAAGGGGAACAAAAAAGAAAGGAGGATGAGAATCCTCTTCCACCCCATTTGTCCCCCCCTGAAGAGGATTCTGAGAAGACTGGAAATAGGGTTGAGACTCAAAAAAAACTACATCTCTAGTGACATACTTTCTCTTGGAGACAGGATCATAACACTTGTACCCCTTTTGTGTAGGAGAGTACCCCAGAAATATTCCCTTTGTAGCCTTGGGATCCAGCTTAGTTTTCTTTGGATCCTTCACATGTATGAAGCATGTACAACCAAAAACCCGTGGGGGGAGAGGAAATTCTGGAAGAGTGGGACACAAAACACAGAAAGGGGTCTTCATACCCAATACCTTAGATGGCATCCGATTTATCAGGTATGATGCAGTGAGTATAACTTGAGACCAATATTGCTTGGGCACTTTGTGTTGGAAGAGTAGAGCTCGAGCTGTCTCCAAGAGGTGCCTGTTTTTGCGCTCAACAACCCCATTTTTCTAAGGGGTGTTAGCACAAGAAGATTGGTGTAACATGCCTACATCTTCCATGAATGAGTTCAAAGATCTTTCAAAGTATTCAGCCGCATTGTCTGACCGGAATTGCTTGATCTTCTTGTCAAATTGTGTTTCAATCATCTTGCAAAAGGCCATAGTTATCTGTGGCACTTCATCTCGTCCTTTTAACAGATAAATCCATGTACACTGAGAATAATGATCAATAAAATTGATAAAGTAACGGAAGCCATCAATGGAGACAATGGGTGAAGGACCCCAAACATCAAAATGCACTAAATAAAAAGGAGCTCGAATTTAATTACTAGAAGTTGGATACACACTTCTACATTGTTTTGACATTTGACACACATCACAAATTAGACTCTGACTTGGAATTCCCTTAAACAATTCGATTAACAACATTGCTAAAGAAGAAAAGGACACATGACCTAGCCTAGCATGCCACAGGTGCAGCCTAGCTATTGACTCCACACTTTCTGGACTAGTAGTAGCAGAAGCTTGTAAGGCTGAGCTGATGTTTGCATCAAAATAGTAGAGGCCCCCATACTCACGACCACTCCCAATCGTTCTCCTCGTCAATCTGTCCTGAAAGACACAATGAGAAGGAAAAAAGGTTATACTATAGTTCAAACCTTTTGTAAGTTTTGAAACAGACAAAAGATTTGAGGTAAGAGTAGGAACATGTAGGACAGATTTAAGAGAGAGGCCCTTGCTTAGGTCAACCACCCCCTTTCCAGAGATGGTGGAGAGAGACCCATCAGCCACTCTCAACTTATCCTGCCCAGACAACAAATGGTATGAAGAGAATAAGGACATATGTGTCATATGGTCAGTTGCTCCAGAATCAATCACCCATGAGGAGGAATCAATGGAACTAGTTGTACTGAAGGCAGAGATTGTACCTGATTTGGCAAGAGAGGTGGAAGCTAAAGGGTTATTCTTCAGACGGGCTAATGCCCGGCTGACAATCTCTACCTCACTAGCCGAGAAGCCCAAGGTACTTGGTCCAGAGGAGTTGGTGACCTGCCCTGTGATGGAAGAGGACACTATTGGAGTATTCTGTGACTTGTCACTGTTGTTGTTGGTGGCAAGATTCCCACTTGCTGTATGCCCCCTATGTTGTCTTTTGTCCTTTTTCAAAGCAGCTGGCTTCAGATGAGGATACATGACCCAACATTTTTCCTGTGTGTTTCTCACTACCACAATGAGTACACTTGAGGGACTTCTTGTCTGGAAGTCTATTTCCCTTAGTGGAGACTAGGGCTGAATGTTCTCCAGATAGTTCTGTTGACTGTGTCTGGGAGTCAACTTGCATCTCCTTTCTCCTTACTTCTTCATTCCTCACTAGGTAGTAGACATGGTGAATCTCGGGTAATTCATCTCTCCCTTGAATCTGTGACCTTATACCTTCATATACTGGATCTAGTCCAGCCAGAAACTTGAAGGCCCTGCTCTCCTCAATCTGCTTGTCATGCCTCTCCTTATCCCTGGCATTTTCCCAGTCCAAAATCAAGTGATGGTCAAGCTCTTCCCAGAGGCCTTCCAGTGTTGCAAAGTATGTTGCTACGGACATATCTCCTTGCCTTAGGGCTGCAATGTCCTGGTTCAGCCTGTAGATTCTAGCATTGTTCTTTTACTGGCCATATGTCTTCTATACTTTCTCCCAAATCTTAGCAGCTGTAGGGAAATGATGAACAGTTCTGGCCACCTGAGGAGTCATGGAGGCCAGCAACCAAGACATGACTGTGGCATTTTCCTTGCACCACACGGTGTATTCAGGACTGCCAACATCTGGTTCTTTCTTGTCTCCATCCAAATAGCCTGTGAGGTCACGAGAGGTAATGAACAACCTTGCTGAGACGGACCACTCTCTGAAGTTATATTCATCCAACAATACGTTAGTGATTTGCAAACTGTGCAGATTAGGGTTTTCCAGGTTGGGTGACCTTGCGGCAGGTCTGATAGTTAGACAATTTTGTATGCCCTTAGCTTCAATCAGAATGATGTACTTTATGAGTTTATTGTAAATGAATAAAGGTGCATATTTGATTCATGTCCCCTTGGTGTGTTTCTGTGTAATACCCTTAAACTGGACACTTAATGAGACTCGTGTTAGTTTAGAATGTTCATAGCCAGTGGGTCGGTCTGGGGAGACCTATCCTGACAAGGCTGACACTGTGGTGCCACCAAGTCGGTTGGGGTGGCCTGTCTCAGCTGCCAGGGTGAGACCCTAGGCACATATAGTGTAGGATTAATTGAATCTATGAACTGGACCAGATTTCCAGTATTGCCCTGGACCTTGGAGATTGATGGGCAAAACTGGAAAGTTACACCCGACCCCTAGACTCGATTATGATACTGCACTAGGTGTCGGATTGGGCTGTCTTTGATATACCAATCAGTGAGATCCTTAGCAAGGGTCAAACCTGGGTATGTTGGGACAATCCGAAAATTCATCTGAGTGGGTGATCATAGTGAAAGGATCAGCCCCTTTGTTGGACAAAGGTAATGATCGGGGATGCACTCTCATTGATGGATACCAAGACTGCCGGCAGCCGATTTCAACCGTTGAGATTTGTTTTGCAAAGTATATTTTATATGAGATATAAAAGTATATATATTATGGTTTCTAAAATGTTTGCAAAAGGTTTTAATTCCCGGGATCCATATAAGTGGAAAGTGCAACACTGTTCCTTGCAGCCAAGGGATAGGTCCTTTCTTGTCGGGCAATGTATGATCATTATGGGCTGAGAGGTTAAGTGTAAGACCATTGAGGATAATACCTGATGGGCTAATCTTGCATCTGCCCACAGTCCCTGGGTGTTACAAGGTGGCTTGGCCCAGGGACCACTTAGGGTAAATGTTGGGCCCATAGAGCCCACTTGATGGGTTTCAGGGGGTGCACTGTCTTTAACAGTGTATTCGGCCAGGCCTTGTAACAAAGGCTGGGCCGAACCCATGTGGCTGATGTGTAGATCAATGCTTGGGTCCCATGCCATACAAGGAAGCCCAATTGAGTAGCAGTTAGGAAGGTTAAGTGAGCACATAAGCTTAATGGGCCTAAAGCCCATTTCGAACTGGGCTGTTTATTTAGTTAATAAATGGGCGAATTCTGAAGTGGATCAGCTAATAGGATTGGGCTTAGACCCTATCCACTTAGAGAGTCCAAGATCTAAATGAGATTTAGATCTGGAAACCTCCTAATTAGATTAGGAGATGGCTGATCTGATCTGCAGATAAGATAAGGATTATCCCTTATCACTTAAAGGGACTTCTAACCCAAATATGATTTGGATTAGCAACTCCTAATCTGATTAGGAGCTGATCCCTTTAAGATTATAAAAGAAGAAGGGGGCGGCAGCCTTTAAATACACACAACAGATTTTCTCTAGTGCTGAAATCAAGAAGAGAGAACTCTGCTCCCTGCGAATACTCTCTTGCCGCCTCCCTGTTCTTGCTGCCCTGTTTGCCAGTTCGATCTCCAGTTGTGGGAGAAGTCAAGAATGGATCTTGACATCAGTTCTTTGAGAAAGGATTGAAAGGAAGCTGTGCTCACGTACCATCTTGCTGATTCTTGCGAAGGACAGAGTTCTTGGAGAAGAACACTGCTGATTCTGCTCCACTTGCACTGCACCATCTTCAGTGGGAGCAGTCTTTGGATCCTTCCTTGGGCGTGAACACCTTCGTTGGGAGATTCTACTTCTCCGTATCGAGTATAATTCTCACCTACTCCTTTTGGTTCAGATCTGGTTCAGTTTAAGGTTCAAGAATGATCCTTGAAAATATGATTTTCTAAATAGGGAATATGATTCCGAGTTGAAGGGAGAGAAAATTTTTGAAATTCGCCCCTTATTCCGCAATCTTTGGAAGTCCATGGGATGAATCTCTCATCCCTTCATTGATATCCCTGGAGGAAACTTCATAGTGAAGACATGCTGACTTCAGTCTTAACTGGCCAAAGAGTTCAGTGCTGGGCAATCTAGAGCTGACAGCCCCCTAGGTTACTTCACTTAAGTTGAAGGAGCTCGGGTACAGCAGTCGTGAGGGGTTTCGGACTGATAACCAACCTGAACTTGGAGCTGTTTACCACTTTGCTGTGCTGGTTTTGCTGGGGCTTTGAAGCTGCTGTTGTAGGGAAGCTCTCCCCCTTTCGGCTAGGGCTAGGACTGCAGAAATCAGTCCTCAACTAGGTCTGTCCTATACAAACCTCACTTAGTAGCCAAATAGCTACTATCTTGCTGAAGAAGAAGCTAGTAGGACATCCACTTCTGGGCGTTACCTCCCTTGAGCCCTACAACCAAGGGAAACCCTAGGTTCGAATCTACCTTGTTCTCTTACAACCCTGTTTTTTTTCAGCAACCCAGAGAAGAAGAAGAAATGAGAAAAGAGCAGCAAAAGAAGAGAGAGTAGAAGCTGGTGTGCCGGCTGAAACCCTAGGTTCAAATCAGCTCTGATACCATGTGTGCTGAATGCTGTATTGAAAGTAGAGAAGTGAAGAAGAAAACCACTGGTATGCTGGAAAATGTCGAACTGTACTGCTCAGTCGACCAGCAATGATTTATATTTGAATGAAGTACAATGGTACAAGAATTTACTGGAATGCCCCTGATTAGTGATCGGACACCCAGTTAACTTAAAAACATTAAACAGGCTTAGGCCCATTAACCCAGGCCCAATTACAGGATAATTTAACTTAAGTATGGGCTAATAAGACTCTTATCAGCTGAACACTCATACAAAGAGACTTCATTCTAACATTCTAACAGGGACCATATCATATCACTGCTATGGGAGGATACAAGTATTCTTGTTATTTGTTGGTGATTATTCTCGTTTCTCTTGGGTTTATCTTATGCGTTCCCGTGATGAGGTCCCTATTTTAACATGTGCCTTTCACCAAATGGTTCTCACTCAATTTGGGGTTAGAATCAAAGCTTTTAGATCTAATAATGCTAAGGAGTACTTCACTAAACCATTGAACTCATACTTCCTTGAATATGAGGCTATTCACTAGAGCACCTGTCCTCATATACCCCTCAACAGAATAAGGTAGCTGAGAAAAAGAACAGACACATCCTTGAGGTTGCAAGAAGCATTATGCTAAATTCAAATATCTCTATACATTTTGGGGAGGGGGGATGCAATTCACACGGCTATGTATCTTATTAACCGAGTTCCTTCTCGTGTCCTGGGTATGAAAGCTCTTTTCACCTTATTGTATCAAGAGAAAGACTTGTTTACTATTCTTCTTAAGGTCTTTGGGTGCACATGTTTTGTTCAGATTTTGAGGCCTAATCATTTTAAATTTGATCATAAAGCTTCCACATGCATTTTTCTCCGTTATGCACAAAATCAAAAGGGATATTGCTGTTATGACCCAATTTCTGGCTCTTGATTTGTGTCTATGGACGTTACCTTTTTTCGGGATGTTCCTTATTATCCAGGAGTTTCATCTCAAGGGGAGAGAGAATAGAGGGGATGTGTCTGTTCTTGAAGTTCCCCTTCCTACCCCTGTTCTTGAAAAGGAATTGTGTCAGGAGGATCATTGTCAGAAATGTAAGGAGTTGAAGGTTTTTCATAGGAGGTGGAGACGAGTTGATTTTGGTGCTAATGATCAGCTTAGGCTAGTTCCAGTTTCCTCTGCGGCACCTGATCTAGATACTACAGCTTCACCTTCCACTCCTAAGACTACCATCATGGAGCCATTGCCTTCTACGAATGATCTTGACCTTCCCATTGCAGTTCGTAAAGGGAAACAGAGATGTACCACATCCACTACTCATTGCATATCTCAGTTTCTCTCATACAACCACCTTTCCCCATCCTATAAACCTATTTGGCATCGATTTCTGCTATATCCATCCCTAAAACTGTGTAGGAAGCTCTCATTGTGCCTGAGTGAAAGGATGCGATGAAGGAGATGAATGCACTCACTAAAAATGAGGCATGGGAGTTGGTGGATCAACCTAAAGGAAAGAAACTAGTTGGGTGCATATGGGTTTTCATTGTGAAGCATAATGTAGATGGATCAATTGAAAGATATAAGGCTCATCTCGTTGCAAAGGGTTACACACATACCTATGGCATTGATTATTCTGACACTTTTGCACCAGTTGCTAAGATGAATACTATCTTTGTTCTGTTATCTTTGGCTGCAAATGTTCTTGGCCCATGTTCCAAATGGATGTCAATAACGCTTTCCTCAATGGTGATTTGTAGGAGGAAGTGTATATGGAGTTGCCTCCTAGTTTTTGTAAATACAGATGCAGGCAAGAAGGTTTGCAAATTCAAGAAGGCATTGTATGGTTTAAAGCAATCTCCAAGGGCTTGGTTTGATAGGTTTAGATTGGCTTTGGAAAATTTGGGTATATGCAGGCTCACTTAAACCACACACTTTCATCAAGAGGGGTGGTCCCTCCTTGACACTCCTCGCTATATATGTAGATGATATTGTGGTAACAGGCAATGATGTTGATGAGATTAATTCCCTTAAACAATTACTTCACAAAAGAGTTTGAGGTGAAAGATTTGGGCCATCTCCAATACTTTCTAGGAATTGAGGTGGATAGATCTAAACATGGTATTTTCATTTCTCAGAGGAAATATGTCCTTGACCTCTTGGAGGAAACAGGAAAATTGGGAGTTAAACCTATAGATACTCCCATTGAATTGAATCTGTAGAGAAGATGGGCCGAATGGCCCATAGGCTGTTTATCCTTTCTTACTGTTTATGTTCCTTTCTGTAATGGGCCTTATTCTGGGCCCATCCTTTTTATGTTATGTTCTTTGTAATTTCTTGCCCAACTAAGGGTCTCCTTGTAATTATTCAAATTTAACTTAATAAAATAGTGTTAGGGTGTTAAAGAGAGAGTAAGGTTCGAAACTTTCATACTCTAAACCCTTATTGCCACAATCTCCTTCACCTTCTACTCCATAGAAGAAGTATTTTCTATTGTTTTTCGATTTCTTTTGATTTCTGCATCTATTCTAACAGTTCCACACTCTCAAGGACTGTTTTTCTTCTTGGTATCAGAGCAGGCCTGAACTTGGCTTGGGCTCTCATGTGGGTGTAGTCCAGCCGATTACATGAGAGTGTTCTAGGGCTGGAAGCTTCAACTTGTGTCGCCTGATTCTTGGAGGTCATTGGAGGGTGCCCAAGACTCAAATCTCTTGGAGAGTGGTTCGGTGACTAGGAAGAATCAGAGAAAAAGAACAGTTCGGTTTCTGATTTGGAGCTTAAATCAGAGATTGTAAGTTGTGCTCAATTATTTCTGGGTTACTTTTCTGTTTTTGGACTGTTGAAGTGTCCAAAGTTTCTTTGAAAACTGTACAGCTATTCGGCTGTTTTTAATCTGGTTTAACCAGGAGATTTCTAGGTTGTTTTCATTCATTTTCTGGATTGTCAAACTGCCGAAACATCTTTGGATTCAGTGCTGCGAGTTATTGCTTCTAGGTATTGCAGCTTGGTGGCTGGTAATGTTGTTTCTTGGAGAAGCAAGAAACAATCGGTTGTTGCTCGATTTTCAGCAGAAGCAGAATACAGGGCCATGGCACATGGAGTTTCTGAACTATTGTGGCTAAAATCATTGGAGGAACTAGGGGTTGAGCATGACAAGCCAATGATGTTGTACTGTGATAATCAGGCGCCATCAACATTGCTCACAACCCAGTGCAACATGATAGAACTAAGCATATTGAAGTCGATAGACACTTTATTCGAGAAAGGGTCTCTTCGGGTGAAGTATGTCTTCCTTTCATCACATTTGAAGGACAGTTAGCAGATTTTCTCACCAAGGGCATTCCCAAGGCAAAACTTCAGCATGATCCTGGCAAGCTTGGCATGATTGACATTTATGCTCAGCTTGAGGGGGAGTGTAGAGAAGATGGGCCGAATGGCCCACAGGCTGTTTATCCTTTCTTACTGTTTATGTTCCTTTCTGTAATGGGCCTTATTCTGGGCCCATCCTTTCTATGTTATGTTCTTTGTAATTTCTTGCCCAACTAAGGGTCTCCTCGTAATTATTCAAATTTAACTTAATAAAATAGTGTTAGGGTGTTAGAGAGAGAGTAAGGTTTGAAACTCTCATACTCTAAACCCTTATTGCCACCATCTCCTTCTTCACCTTCTACTCCATAGAATAAGTATTTTCTGCTGTTTTTCGATTTCTTTTGATTTCTGCATCTATTCTAACAGTCCCACACTCTCAAGGACTGTTTTTCTTCTAAATCATAAGATCAGTGCAGAAGTTAAACCTCTTGATGACAAGACCATGTATCAACGGCTAGTTGGGAAACTTTTGTATCTTTGTCTAACTCGGTCTGACATTTCTGATTCTATCAGTGTTGTTAGTCAGTACATGCATTCTCCAAGAGCCACTCATTTGTTGGTTGTTGAGAAGATCCTAGCATACCTCAAGAGATGTCCAGGTCGTGGAATATGCCTCAGGGAAGGGTTAGAAAAAGGAAAAAAAAGGAAAGGAAAAGAAAGGGAGAGTAAAAAAAAAGAAAGAGAAGAAATAAAGAGAAAAGGAAAGAAAAGAAGATCCTAGCATACCTCAAGAGATGTCCAGGGCATAAGCCTCTTGCACCTGAGGCATACGCCTCAGAGGTGTTAGTGCCCCTAGCATACACCTCAGGGCGTTTTGGGAGCGCCTCGCCTGGAGGCGCGCCTCTAGGTGTAAGCCTCCCATGCCTTTTAAAACACTGGTGACAATCAAGCTGCTACTAATGCTGCCCATAACCCAATACAGCATGACAGGACGAAACACATTAAGGCGAATCGACACTTTATAAGGGAGAGAGTTGCCTCTCAAGAAGTGTGCTTTCCATACATTGCCTCTGATATGCAGCTTGCTGATCACTTTACCAAGGCAATTACTAAAGTCAGGATGGAGATGAATTTATGCAAGTTGGGAATTCTCAATATCTATTCCCATCTTGAGGGGGAGTGTAAAGATGTTGACCAGCACACTTAGTTGTTTCCCCATCTTTATTTAACATTGTTTCAAGCTACTGTTTTGTGTTTTTTCTCTCTGTCACAGTCAACAGGGGTATTTTTGTCACTGTACCATCTTTTGTTAAGTCATATAAAAGCCAATGAGGGGGGCGGCAGAACTCATTTGACTCTGCACTCTCTTTCTTTCATTTCTTCTTTTCTTCTTCTTCTCTTGAACAGTTTTTGAACTAAACCTATGACTGCTACAGCTGTATTCCAAGTTGATTAAAAAATGCAAATATAAAGAAAAGAAAAATTTTGGAGAACATATATTAAGAAATAGCTTACCTGTGCAGAGATGGCTTGAGTAACAGTATACTCAGTCTCTACTGTGAACTGTCTCCACAAGGACTTACATTGCACTGGAGTAATCAGTGTTCTATTTGGAGGAACCTGATCCACATGCACATTAATTATGAGCAAAATATGACACAAATTAAGTTTAACCACTGAAAGACACTAACTGAGTAACTGATACCTCTTCCCATGTGCTTGAAGCAAGTGGATCCACAGAAGTTCCCATGCTCCTATCATTGGATACAGGAAAACCAACAGTTGAATCCTTAAGACAAGAAAAAATAACATTTTCAATCTTATCTGGTTTGTCCTCCAAGCGAATGGCTGCCATAACTGATAAAAGCTTCAGCGCCTGCAACATGATGAAAGAATCTTAGTGCAATGTTTCTCAAGAAAAAAAGAGAATTCAGATATTAGATACTAGGTGAAATCCTTTCAAACATATTTTTGGTACAATATCCTTGAAATACAAATTACCGAAGCACGGGCTTCTTTTGTAATTGCCCGAATATCTTCTTTTCCAGTCCAAACTCTTGGCATTGAATCCTTATCATGACTGAAGATTGTTAAGAACCTGAAGATAATATGAAGGTGATTAGAAAGGAAGGATAATTAAGCTTATGAAGTACTAAATGAAAGAACCCAAATGGCAACCTATCCTTCATGCGAATCAAGACTTTTCCAGCTTCTTCTTTTGCTTTTTTCTCCACGATACTTCTTGCAAAGACACGCAGATTCTGTACCAGTTTATCAAATTCTGCTTGATCGAACTCAAAACCAGTAAGGACCGTTGAAAATTCTGATATAGCAGCTTCAGTCTCACGTCCAACAAGTCTTCTTATCAGTGTCCAAGTGTCCTTTCCAGCAGCTTCAAATAAGGATTCGACAGGTTCAGTAAGTGTTTCAGTGAGTTGCTTCTGCATGTCAAATGTATTTCCAATTAGTGTCACTAGCTGACAGAAAGATCCTCATATTTGTACAAAAGAGACCAACAAACAAATTATAATATTACAGTGGAGCATTATTGAACAACAATGTTATAAATACATTACCTCATACTTAGTTATCATTTCCGACAGCTTTGCATTACGAATAGATTCAACGTGTGCTTCAATGTCTCGACAAAACTTTTCCCTGACTTTTGAAACATCCCAATTTGCCTGCTGAATAGCAGCATCTGCAAAAATAAGAAAACAACTACCTGATTAGAAAGCGGAGAACCCATTCAGGAGTGAAAAATCAAATTCCAGTGAATGGACAGGTAGAACGTGCCAGTTTGAAATGGCCTTGTAATGCATATTTAAAGATCTATACAGGCATTATCTGAGAAGATGTAACACAGGTGCTGACAGAAATTCAAGTAATATGCTTTCTAGTTCTTAATTCTGAAGAGCCCTGTCACAACTATATTCATCAGCTGGTGGATGAATCCTGTTCTGTCATTCCACTCTACTCAGTACCACATCCTCAGAAAAAACACATAAATGCTACCATTTTTATAGTAAAAACAAAATTAATTAAAAGAAAAGGCATATATACTATTATTATGATTGCACAAATAAGACTACAATCTATCAGTCGGGTTGGAAATATTTATAAACTAACAGAAAAGTTACTTACCTCAAAAATGAAAAAAAAAAAAGGTTCAGGGGAGCTATCTTCAACTTCAAGACAGATTCTAGATGCTGCTCACAGAAAATAAGCTTATTGACTATCAAACTCAGAACAGGCCGGGCAGTTTAACGACCCATGATATGAAAAAGGCTCGTTCCATATCTATTGGATATAGTTTAATTGTGAGGAATTTTGAGAGAACGACACTACTGTATCAAGACATACCATCCCAACTTCATCTTAATTAGTGAAACTTACTGACCTTTTAGAAGTTTAAGAAGTCAACAACAGGAGAAACCCTTTCTCCACTCTTCTTTGTGTTACCAAACTAACCTCCAAGTCCAATTCAGGTGCTTCATGAAGGCTTTGATGTGGGATATGGTCCAATAAATATCTTCATTTCTGTTAGATAGTGACATTTTTTTTATGGGCTTCAATTAAGGCAAGAATAAATGACACATATTAAGTGTATACTCTACATAAGCACACAGTTGAAGCTATGTAGAGATTAAAAATCAATATAAGCAATTTTTTTTGCAAGGTTGACTAATTGAATGCTTTATGAGGGGCTTTTTGGAAGACTGCATATCCTTGCATGGAACGTGAATTTACGTTGATTTGAAACGCTTGTAAATATGAGCAGAGATGAAATATCTAAATGAATAGTAGCATGCTTTCATTAAAGGAAAACAAAAAAAAAATATATATATATATATATAACAGGTATGCAACTTGAAACTAGATGAAAAGAAGCAATAAACAGCACACAAAAAGAACCAACCCTGCCCTTACTAAACTACATAAATGCTGCAATATAAAAAGACCCCTATATCCAACCAAAATAAAGAAAGGGAAAAAATCATTTCCTCTCTTTTTCACTAGGCTGTAGGGCTGCAAATAAGTTGGATCAGATCTAATTTGAATCCGAATTTGATCTGGTGAGTGCTGGATTCAGATTACCTCCCTTGATCCTAACAAATTGGATCAAATCGGAAAAGTCGATCTATTTAGTTAATGGATTGAATTCAAATATACCCCAATCTGGTCCACCATGACCTGATCAGATCCGTTTGTTATGAAATATTATATATTATTATATTATTTATATAATATATTATCTATATGTATGATCAAGTTGTATGATCAAGTATTTTTATTACAATTCAAATGGAATTGGATTCAAATCAGATGACTGTATTTGGATTTGGATTCAAATCATAATCTTGAAAATCCAATGGGTTCTTATTGGATTTGGATCAGTTGGATTTCTTATCAAATCAGATCGGATATACCCTTTACTGAATCTAATCTGATTCATTTGCATCCCTACTAGGCTGGTATGCTAGGAAGGAGAGGAGTGAAAGGATCTTTGAGCAGAAGAGGTCAACTGGAAGTAGGGGTGTCAATTGGGTCAGATTTGGTCCAGTCCGATGTGGTCCAATATGAATCCATTACAAATGGACCAGGTCCAATCCAAACCAATGAATACTTAGGACCATTTTGGACCGGTCCAATTCAATATCTGGGCCATCCAATATGTTCAAATTGGTTTTAGTTTAAATTTGTTCCAATCCAAACCTAGTCTATTGACACCTGTATTCTTATTTTCTATTAATGGACTGAATATTGGTTAAGCCTTACCCAATCCAATATAAATCCACTACGAATGGACCAGGTCCAAACCGAAAAAATAAATACTTTGGATCATTAAGTCTGGACTGATCCAATTGAATATGTCTTATTGGTCCGTCCAATCCATCAAACTGATTTTGATTTGGACGGTGTTCAACCCAAACTTGTCCATTGACACCCTAAATGGGAGTACTCTTATTATTCAGGTTGAAATAACAAGGATTTCAAAGGTTTGGTAAGTTACATTCAGGCCAGCATTGAAGTGAAACACTTCTCTTCCTTTCCCTTCCCTTCCCTTCTCTTTTCTTTTTCTTATCTTTGTCTTTCTTTCTTTCTTCCTTTCCTTTCTCTTTCCTTTTTTCCCTTTCTTTTTCTTTCTTTCTCTTTTCTTTCTCTTTTCTTTTCTTTTCTTTTCTTCTTTTCTTTTTCAAGAGATGTGCATGAGGGTTTGATTTGTCTAGTATAGTTTGTTCATGTTTAAAGTTTTAGTCATTGAATAAGTAGTTTAAGAGTTATTAAGTCTTCTTTGAAATAAAATAGGAATATGGCAATTCTTTTTTTAGTCCTACTAGGATTCTTATGAGCCTACTACTGTCTGTAAATATGTATGGCTGTTTTACCAAGGATAAATGAAGTTTATTTAATTTTTTGGAGCTAATGCTATTTATAGTTAGTGATTCCCATACCCTAGAGTGATTCCCCACATGAGTGATTTTGGGTATTCTCTCTCTGTTTCCTTTCTTATTCCTTCAAGAAACCTTTACAGTTATCAGCAGTCACAAATTTCTAATCAAAGGTTGATCATTCAACATTCTCATAGGACTGGAATTGAGCTGGTCCTACATCACAATCTTCCTTAGAGTTTGTCTATAGACCCAAGCACTTAAATTGTTACAGCTCATCCAAGAGATGACTAGCTTTGAGTTCCCCACTATTGTCAGAAGCAATTCGAAGAAGACAAAGACAGTTGAATGGTGTTTTAAGTGTTGTACACGGCCAAAGAATAACTTTATATTAATGAGGTACCAAAATGAGAAAGGAGAACTGTGCCCTTCTCTTACAAAGAAAAAAACAGATGTATATACAAGTATGATACACTATATAAGGTACATAAAATAACAATGCTCCCAAGGGGAATTAGTACTAGGATTTTCTACACTCAATCAAACTAAGCGGTGTGTTTTGATCATCATTCACAAAAAAAAAGAACTTGAGTAGAATTAGGGTTTCCCTATTCAGGGTGTATAAGTATGCACTATGTTTGCTAACCCCTTAATTATATTCCCTAGAAGAAATACCCTTTGATTTTGATTTTACGTGAAAGATGTTGTGAAACTTATTTTGGTTTGCTGTTAGTATGCTGTCAGCCTAGTAAACCTAGGAGCTGTCAGCTAGTTCCTTTTTTATTTTTTGTTATTTGTTCATTATTATGATTTGCCACCAAGGGCATTCTTGTAATTACTGGCCTTATTATGTTAAGAGAATATAAATAAGAAGCTGGTAGCCGGGCAGCCCTTAAGTCTTTGGTTCTCAATCGAACCTCTCTTCTCTCTCTCTCTCTCTTCTTCTCTTCTCAATCGAACACATGGTACCAGAGCAATAATTCTGGGGCTCGAAATATTTTTTTCACATCAAAATCTCAGTCCTCTTTTTTTCCTCTCTTTCTCTTGATCTCTTGGACGTGGAAGACCAAGAACTCTAATCAGATTGATCAAAGTTCTTGCGGCTGCTGTTCTTTGGGTTCCTCCTTGGTCGTAACACCAAGGAAACCTTAATAGAAGGGGGGCGATGCTGGAATGACCCTCCTCTCTTAGTTTGCTGCTGTGGAAAGCATTGTCTGGATTTTCCGATGCTGTGAAAATTTTTTCTGGGTTCTTTATCTTGATCTTTTGCACCTTCGTACAAGTGCTGGGCAGGGGTATGTGCCCCCTTTTATCTCTGGTCTATGCTGTGAAGAGCTGTGAATGCCGTGGTTTTGAGGTTTACATCTCCATGCTGGACAGGGGTATGTGTTTCCTTTTTTTATCATGTGATGTTGTTGAACTGTTGGTAGGCCTTGTTAATGACTCCTTGTGGCCGAACTATTGCTGTTAATGGACTGTTTTCAGTAGCCTGTTGGTAGACTAGTTGTTGGACTGATTACTGGGCTATATTCTAAGGGCCGACCTATTGCTGGACTGTTTCAGCAGTACTTTTTTCTCTTTCCGGAAAATTCTTGGGAGTTCAGCATTCTGTTTGCGTGGGATCTTCTGGTATATTGTGACCCTTTTCTTTTTCTTCTCAATGGAAAATTATGATTCAGCATCTTCTGGAGTTTCTGGAGTTACACCAACTCGTAGTACAGCTGGTATGGGGGGTGAAAACATGATGTTTCCCATGCCAATTACCCCTTTAAATGGCCTGAGCTACCTGGAGTGAGCTAAAAGTGTGAAACTTTATATAACAGCAAGGGGAAAAGTTGGTTACAGAAATGGCAGAGTGAAAGAACCCAAATGTGAGACAACTGAACATGATAGGTGAGACCAAGAAAACAGTATGGTGATGTCTTGGCTCCTTGCAGCCATGGAACCCAAGGTGAAGAGGAATTTTATGTGGGCAGACACCGTTAGTGAGATTTGGGAACAGGCCAAAACCACCTATTCTGAGCAAAGGCATTATGCCAAAATTTACCAGTTGCAAGCTGAATCCTCAACCTATAAACAGGGAAATCGTAGTTTGTCTGCCTATTATTCGGCCCTTACTTCCGTATGGAAAGAATTTCATCACTATCAGGCTATAGAGTGGAAACATGATGATGATGCTAAGGCCTATAAGAAGCTGGTTTCTTAGTAGCGGGTGTTTGCTTTCTTGTTGGGACTGAACCCTACTTATGAACCCTTGAGAGTTCAGATCTTAGGAAGCAAAGAGTTGCCTTCGGTTCAAGAGGTATATGCCCTTGTTCAATCTGAAGAAAGTAGGGGGGAGCAACAGGTAGCTTTGGCTGCAATGGGTAATAACAATATGGGGAAGAAAAGTGACTCCAAGAAGGCTGATGATAAAGACAAGTTGTTTTGTACCCACTGTCCGCGTTCACGACATACACATGACACGTGTTGGGAAATTCACGGGAAGCCCAAGTAGGCAGTGAAGAACCAAGAACAGGGTAAAGTGCAAGATCAGAAGAAGCCGAATACAACACATAATGTAGCACATGTGGCAACCTAAGATACTCAAGTTGCTGGTACTACCTGGGACCACTTTACTAGTTTTGACGCCAAGGAAGATATCATGAATTCCTTTAGAGATCACTTGGAGTCATATGGTAGGGCTTTGCGACAGATGGATAGTTCAGTTACCGGTACTCCTACTTCATTTGCATTTACATCAGGTAATGTGGCTTTTGCATTCCATGTCACCACTACTATTGATTCCCCTTAGATCATTGACTCAGGGACCTCTAACCATATGACCGGTAAGCCAAATTTATTTCAGACTTATAGCCTTTTGTCAGGAAGGGATAAAGTGAGGCTTGCAGATGGATCATTCTCCTCCATTGCAGGCCAAGGATCAATATCCCTTCCCCATGGCCTTAACCTAAATAGTGTGTTGCATGTTCCCCAACTTCCTATAAATTTGCTTTCAATCAGTAGCATCACAAACTCTTTAAACTGTAGTGTAACCTTTTTTCCTGGTTCATGTGTTTTTCAGGATCTAACTTCTGGGAGGACGATTGGTAGAGGAAGCCTAGTGGATGGTCTCTATATTCTCGACAACAAAGCTGGTCTCTCGGTGTCGTCCTCGGAGTCATATAGTCAGTCAAATAAGAGTCAATTTTTTTTGTGGCATAGTCGGTTGGGTCGTGCTTCTTTTGAAATAGTGAAGTCTTTGTTTCCATTTTTATTTAAGTCATGTTCAGTGTCCGATTTCTAGAGTCAAACATGTCAGTTGAGCAAACAATGTAGAATAACCTTTCATTCAATTAATAAAAGATCCAGTTTTCCTTTTCATGTTGTGTATTCTGATGTATGGGGCCTACTACCATAATCTCTGAGGGCGGGTATAAGTACTTTATCACCATGACCGATGATTTTTCTCGCTATACATGGGTATTCTCGATGCGTAGCAGAGATGAAGTTCCAAAGATCGTGCAAGACTTCCAACGGAGGGTGTTTACACAGTTCCATGTTGAAATACAAATCTTTCAATCAGATAATGCCAAGGAATACTTCCATGGTGAGCATAATGAGTTCTTTGCCTCCCATGGATCTATTCATAGGAGCTCATGCGCAAGAACACCGCAACAAAATGGTGTTGCCAAAAGAAAAAACAAACACCTTCTTGAGGTAGCTCGAGGGGTGATGTTACACATGAATGTTCCAAAGAGGTTTTGGATGAATGCTATACTTGCAGCCGCTTATGTCATCAATCGCATGCCCTCCAGAGTGCTGAACTACATGGCCCCTCATCAGTTGTTGTTCCCTCAGTCCCCTCTATTTTCTATTCCCATGAGAGTCTTTGGTTGTCGTGCTTTTGTCTATGATTTGTCTCCATTTTGGTGAAAGTTAGACCTCGGTCCATTCCTTGTATCTTTCTGGGGTATCCCTCCTCTCAAAAGAGGTATCGGTGCTTTGATCCCATTAGTCATAAATTTTTTGTCTCTATGGATGTATCCTTCTTTGAGTCTGAACTGTTCATCCTTGCTTCTCCTAAGCGGGAGAGTAGTGTGGAAGAGGAGAAGCAGGTTCAAGTCCGCCAAGTCTCTCTTCCTTCTATTCCAGACCTGGCCCCCTTTCGTGTCTTCCAACATACACGCCGTAGGGATCAACAATGTGACAGAGATGTGGAACTACCAAACATTGAACATCTGACACCGTTAAACTCCCAGGTGGTAAGTCCAAACCCTGCTATACCTATTAACACCCTTGCTCCTACTGTGGATGACCTTGACATTCCTATTGCTCAAAGAAAGGGAGTCAGGTCATGCACTTCCAAACAGCCCATCACCTAGTATGTCTCCTATGATCACATTTCCCCCTCATATCAAGCCTTCCTATCTACAATTGATTGTATCCCTGTACCCAAAAATGTTGCAGAAGCCTTAAAATACCCTGAATGGATAGATGCTATGAAGGAGGAGATTAATGCCCTCCATAAAAATCAAACTTGGGAATTAGTGGATCTTCCAAGGGGGAAAGACCCAGTGGGGTGTAAGTGGGTGTTTACAGTTAAGCACAAGGTGGATGGGACAGTTGAACGGTATAAAGCAAGATTAGTAGCCAAAGGGTACACTCAAGTGTACGAAGTTGACTATGATGAGACATTTGCTCCAGTAGCTAAGATGAACTCAATTCGAGTTCTTCTATCATTAGCTACTAATCTTGATTGGGAATTGCATCAACTAGACATTAAGAATGCCTTTTTAAATGGTGACCTAGTGGAGGAGGTGTACATGGTTCAACCCCCGAGATTTTGTGCCAAGGGAAGTTTGAATAAGGTGTTTAAGCCAAGAAAGTCTCTCTATGGTTTGAAACAATCTCCTAGGGCTTGGTTCAGTACATTTCATATGGCAGTTCAGCATTTAGGGTTCAAGCAATGTCAGTTCGATCACACACTCTTTGTGGAAAGATGTCAGGAACAGGTTGTTGTATTGATAGTGTATGTGGATGATATCATCATCACAGGTAAACTCCATTCATCTCACAGCCAATCCTAATCACCTTCTTTGCATCTAGATCCTGAAAAACACACCGATCAAGATAAAAGGTTACTGAACAGTTTTGATTTTTAGTAATACTACTAACTGAAAGCAAGTTAGCACTAGGCTTGGGAACATGCAAAAGTGAGGATAGGGTGATGGCATCAAACAATCTGATGTCTCCCTTGCCAGAAATTGGCACAAGGGAGCCATCAGCAATAGAAACTCTGTCTCTCCTAGAGGATAAACGATAGGTGGTAAACAAAGTAGATAAGCTAGTCATATGGTCTGAAGCACTTGAATCTATTACCCAGAAAGGTCTAGTGTTACCTGGAACAGAAGCATGACATGTGGTAGCTCTTCTACCTATATGAGCAAGGGCTGAAGTAGGATGAGCAGGTGTGGAAGCTAAAGATTGAGATGTAGATCTAGAAATACCAGCTTCATTCTCTAGCTGTGTCAGTGCAGCCTGGACAGCTGCTAAAGCATCCAAGGATGTGGTCCTTGTGCTGGAAGAAGATGTACTGTCAGTAGTAGTTGCTACATTAGCACTCCCCTTCTTGTTTCTAAGTCTAGCTGGCATTAGGTGAGGATGCAACTTCCAACAGGTGTCCTTACTGTGTTTGGGCTTCTTGCAATGATCACAAAAAAAATCTCTTTTGTCTTCCTTCTTAATTTCCCTTTCCTTTTCCCCTCCAACCTTAGATTTTGTTGCTGCCAAGGCTACTTTTGTGGGCTGAAAAAATAGCATAACCTTCCTCCTACTCTGTTCACTGTAGACTAATGAGTAGGCCTGAGATAAAGTCACACTCTCCCTAGTGAGAAGTTGCTGCCTTATAATATCAAATTCTGAGTTTAGACCGGCTAAGAACTCAAAAACTCTATTTGTTTCAATCAGTTTTCCATATGTTGCTGCATCCCTCTGGCTTTCCCATTCAATAGTTTCCAAGTGATCAATTTCATGCCAAAGGGATTTCAGAGTTGCAAAATACATTGAAATTGGCTTCTCCCCTTGCTTGAGGTTATTCACTTCACACTTCAGCTCATAAGCCCTAGCAACATTGAGTGGTGGGGAATAAGTCTCCTTCATATTGTCCCAAATCTCCTTGGCTGTTTTTACCCAGAGAGTTTTGGCTGATGTGGGGCTGCATAGAATTACATAGCCAAGTCATTACTAAGTAATTCTCTTGAACCCATTTCGGATGTGATTTATCTTCCTCTGCTGGCTCTTTGTATCCCCAGTCACATAACCTAATTTACCTCTTCCTCCAATAGTCATCATTGCTGATTGGGCCAACTCCAAGTAATTGGTTCCATCAAATCTAACAATGGTAATCTGAAAAGAGTTTTCAGTCATGTTACCAGTCCCAAAAAGTCCTTCCCCTTGTGTTTTTAACTCACTTCCAAACTTCTCCATTCCAAGAGAGCACTAATAAGCTAAAAAATCCAAGAAGAAGACCTAAAAAGGATATATATTTTTTTTCTGCAACACTAAAATTAGAGAAGACAACCCAGAATTTAATCTTAGCAAATAGATCCCTTCCAAGAGAGCAAACACAGTAAAAAAAGTCAACTCCCTAGTAGACAAACCTGGACTATAATCAGTCCAATAATCACAATCAGGTTTTTTAGCCGCACCCTCCAAAAGAAAGGTTCAAGGCAGATCTTTTCCAGCCGCACCCTCCAAGAAAAGCTCTCAGGCCAAAAACAGTTCTTAGGGTTAAGAATAAACCCTAGAAAACTCAGTTTTTTTCTCACAAGAAAAGATCTTAGTCCAAAAATAGTTCGTAGGGTTGAAAATAAACCCTAGAAAATTTAGTTTTTTTTTTCAGCCGCACCTTCTAGATAAATCTAACTTATCTCTTACTGCTGCTGGCCTCAAGAATAGATGAAAAACTTACCCAGAGAACTCTGATTCTTTATAAAACTCTGATTGCCACCTTCAATCTTGATTCCTTCAACCTTCTCTGACTCTTCCTGATTACCAAAAGACACTCTCCAATCTTCGGACAGCTGCTAAAGATCTCAGGTAACCTCCAAGAATCAGGCCAAAAAAAGCTCCTTTCTAATCTTCCAGCCCTAGGTAATTTTCATGTGGTTGGCTGGGTTAGACTCGCATGAGAAGCCCTAGATCGTGCTCTGATACCAACTTGAACAAAACAAAAAGAATGCTGCAGTGGTTGATGTAATTTAAGAAAAGAAACACAGGTTTGATAGAGAAGAAAGAGAGAAAAAAGAAGAGAGAAAGAAAGAAGGGGTTTGGTTGTGTAAATTACTGCCGCCCCATTATTTGCTATTTATAAACACTAATCTCCTTACAAGAGTAGGAGTTACTCTAATACCCCTACTTAGACTAAAACACAAATTAAAAGAGATAAACAAAAAAGGCCTAGCCGGCCAAATTATAAAAGAAAATAAAAACATAATAAGACAAATAAGTGTGGGGTTGGAACCACAAACACTATTAACTTTCTCTACAGATAGGATCCACCGAACGAACAATGGTTCCCAAGTACTAGTCTCTTTTTTTATCTGTTTTATCACATTCTTTTGTGGTGGATAGAATCCGCTATATATATATATATAAATTGAAATAAGATTTTGAGTTCTAACAGAACTCTAGAGAGAGAGAAAGAAGAAAGATAAGGATTGAAAGTAGATAAAATTTAAAGGGAAAGAAGACAAGAGAAAAAAAGTAAGATATGTACCTGAGTATACTTATCCTTAACCACTTCAATTAGCAGAACTACGAGTTCCCTCCTCTATTTTCTCTCTTCTCTCCTTTTTTTCTCTCTTTTATCTCCTTCTCTTCTCTCTTTTCTCTATCTGCCGCCCCTTTTTCCTCTCCTCTCTTCCTTATATAGAGGAGGCAGTTATGGGTAGGAAGGTTAGGGCAACCTCCCCACTCTCCATACGTGGGGTGGTTGCTTAACTCCCACCATAACCGGAATAATTTAAAATTTAAGTTTATGTGAAGTTGGCAGCTGTCAAATCTGGTCCCTAAAGCCTTATATATATATATATTTACATCATATATATTATATATTTTTAATCCTAAACACGGTGGTACAAGCATCAGCTTGTCAACTAAAAATTGGTGTCAAACATGAGTTATAGCCTCAGTGAAGAAATCAACCAGCTGAAGTCCAGAAGAGATATATGGAAGAGTAATATTGCCCACAAGGTACTAATCCTTGATAAAGTGGCAATCAACCTTGATGTGTTTGGTGCATTTATGAAATATTAGTAGATAAGAGGCTACCTTGAATGCATTGACATTGTTTGCATATATTGAAGAATGCACGGACATTCTTCTTCCTTGTTTTCGACTTAATCTCTTCAATTTTTCTTGCAAGTAATATCCATGACATTATCATGTAGTTTCCCTGAAGCCATTGAGCATGTTGAGGATTTGAGGAATCAAGTTCAGCTACCTCCCCTATAATACAATGTTCCTCTTCTAGCAATGCCAGTTCTCATCGATTGGGCTCATTCAAAGTGCTTGGAACCATCCCGCTTAACTATAATGATAATCCTAGTGTTTTGGGCTTCCTAGTGCCTCCAACAAAGTCCCAAACTCCAATGATTATTTTAACCACTTCCAATAGCTTCTTCCATTTCAAGCACATAAAAAACATTTCCATAGATGGAGGATTACACAAAACACAATCTCCTACTCAGGGTTGCAGGAACATTATACTTCTCAGCATTATCTAACCTTGGCACAATTGGGGCAAAGGCAAAACAAGGATTAATCTTTCTAGGGACTCCAGAACCTTTCCAAATAGAGATTGATCTCTTCTAAGATGAAAAAGAGACTAAGCAAACACCAAACGCCAGTCCTAATAGTTCCTAAATGACCTTAACTCACCTCAGGTATGATATCTCTGACATTTTTCTGATTTTTGGGCTGCACACTAGGAACACCTTCTAGGCAGCAGTTCGATTTTCTCCAAAAATCTCTAGAAGGCAGCAGACATGAAAGAAAGATGATTAGAACCTCAAACTAGGGGTGCAACTTGGGTGGACTCGGGTTGGTCTTTTGTCAAATTTTTAATGGGCCTAGCCCCAAGGCCTGAGACTGAAGCAGTGTAAAATGCTAACTTGGGCCATCCCGAGTTCTACCTCAAACACCCATGTACTCTGTTGATCCTAGGGTTACATACATGGGTCTACCATGCAGAGATGGGAGAAATACCAACTTGTGATTTCAGCAACAAATAAATAAATAAATAAATAAATCAACTGGAAAAGGTGAGTGAAAGAGAGGAATGAGGCAATGATAGGAAGAAGAGAAGAATAGAAGAAGAGAGGAAGCACTCAATCGTGGATCCTAATGTGATAACCCACTAACTTTTATATTAAGGCCAATAGTTGATAAGATACAAAGAAAATTCTGCTCTTTATAAGTTGTATAGGATAGATATAAACAAAAATAAAAGAAAGAATCAGGGCCATGACCCAAGCAAAACAAGCTACATCCCAACAGAATAAAAAGGCCTAACAAGAAATAGAAGATAATGATATCAATTTCCCAACATCTATGACAGGGTGGACTTGTCTGTCTTGGAAGAGATACTATTGGATGTAGTTTTGTTATAGATGGAAAAGGTGGATCATTGGGTGCAGACAGACATGTATTGAGTAACATTTGATATGAAAAATGTTAATAGTCTTGCAATATTAACTTTCGTTTATGTCAAGGTAGGAAATAAAAAGGAAATGTTATAAATATGTCTTCAAGAACCCATGGAGTGTCAAACTCTGACATGTGTTCAACACAGATATGTTGATTCTATGAGGGAGTTCATGCAACACTGCTCTCACCTTGGTGCAATATAACCTACAGATTACTGATCTCATCCCTACTACCACATGGATCACAAATGCATAATCAAGTCCATGACAATCTTAGAGTAAAATGTTCCATACAACATTGTTCTGTTCCTCTTGGCAACAAGCAAAGATGGAAATTTTGATAAGTACCATCAATGTTTCTTTCAAAAACTACCTCTAAAACATCCTGCAATGCTTATGACATACACAATAGTGCTCAACAAATTCTTGCAAGAACAATAGTTTTTAAGCCGGATTTTCTGAGTAAGATTTTCCTATAAACCTCGTAATAAAATTCACAAGAGATGAAACATAAAAACTAACATTAATATTTTGGAATAAACTTACCACCAATCTAAATAACCAGAATGAATTCAGGAAACATGTATGGCTTTACAAAATACCATGTCCACTAAAAATGAGCGAAGGAATTTAAGTAAAGAAAAGGGGAAAAAGATAATTCATACATACCTTCACAACCATGATCAAAGTCAAGTAAGGAAGACTGAGTACAGGTACGAACAGATGTGGCAAATCCTTCTCCTCTATTTATTAATCCTTCCAATCTGTTCTTGAAATTATCAAGGGACAGAGAACGCAGATGTCCTAGCATTGTTTGGTAAGCAGGATTCATTAACTGTGATATTATAAGAGAAATCTCATTAGATAAAGTTCCAACATACACAGGAAATAAAAGAAACATAATGAATAAACAAAGCTTCAGTTTTAGGGAATTAATCTGAAGAGTCAGAAGGAAACAATTTTGGTATTATAACTTCAACAGTACATTTGTACCTTCTCAGATATAAAATATATACAACCAATGCCTTTCTATTAATAATGTTTATCATCAGAAAAGTCCAGAGTCTTCAAGAAGCCTTAGTCTGGAATAAGTCCCATTTAACAATAATTAAACATTTACTTACGAGAAAAAGCACTTGACACAATCAAGCTATGCTAAATAGAGGAAGTTTGGTACAACTTGCTTCTTTCAACACCACTCCTATCCAAACTTTCAGCCAATGAATTGGCCATTAGGGATGCTCACAAAAAATTGAAAAACTGAACTGAAAAATCTGGTTAATTGAACCGATCAGTTAGGTATTTTTGAAAAACTGAAGGTACTGGTTTGGTTTTGGTTAATCAATATGAAAAACTGGCGGTTAACCGAACTGATGGTATATATATGCATTATATATAAATATCTATATATTTATAATATTATATTATAGATTTGTTGTATTTATATTATATATTTATATATTTATTTATGATATATATTATAAATATAAAAAACCAAAAACCAAAGAAGTGAACAGGTCAACAGGTTAACCGATTGATAGGGTTCGATTTCAAACATGTGCCAATGGTTCAGTTAACCAAACCATGATCACCCCTAGACACCATTGCAATCCATCTGAGCAAGGTGTTCGCTATGGACACCAAGGCTGTAGGCTGTAGCCTAGTAAATCAGTAATGTGATGACAACAGAGACCAAGGATATGCCAAGCATCCACTTGACAATCACCTAAGAATCACCCTCAACTTCAAGTTTTTCAGATCTTAAATGGAATAGGAGCCTGAGGCCAATGAGAGATCTAGGTCTCTGCTCAAGAACAGTCTCCATTCCCTATAGGGCCCAAATATACCATGATAATGCTTCAGCCTTGATCTTGAAATGCTCCATCAATCCCAAAAAGCCGCAGGTCCTCAAGTGAGCAATGATCAAATTAAAGCTTAATATAATTAAGCTTAAAAGATCCTTGAGAATGTAGGTGTAGTTTAGGTATCACAATAATTTCATAAACAGGGGGTAATTTTGCAATTTTCTCAGTTATAAAAAAGCTATATAAAGAGGCCTAGCTAAATGGGAGGGATGCCCAGTATCACATCTGCTCTGCTGAATTGTTGTTAGTTCGTGAGAAAGTGAAGAGACAAGAGCAAAGCCAATAGTCCAGATCTGTTAGGGTTGACCACTCTAATCGAACCAACCCAAAAAGAGAGTATTTATATTAAAGAAATATGAATGGACAAGTTTGTCCTTACAAAAGAATTAAAGAAGCTGTACACTAATGTACACGCCTACTAAAGTACAAGAAAGATAAAATTACATAACTACCCTCCATCTTCTCTACACTTCCCCTCAAATTGATGTTGGGGGATAAGCATCAGTTTGTCCATAAGAAAATTATGTTAGGCTTTGAAGAGGTCTGTAGGTTGTAGGCCCAAGGAGATATGTGGGAGAGAGATGCCCGTAAGGAGAAGATCACGAATGAAGTGGAAATCCACCTCAATATGTTTAGTGCGCTCATGAAATACTGGGTTGGATGCAATCTTGATTGCACTCATGTTGTCTGCAAATAGGGGGATGGCAGATGAGTGATCAATGTCCAAGTCATGAAGTAGAGCCTTGAACCAGACTATTTCACTGCACACTGAGGGCATTGCTCTATACTATGCTTCTGTAGATGACTTGGAAATGGTTTGTTATTTCTTGCATTTCCAAGAAATCAAAGAATCACTAAGAAATATACACCAGCCAGTAGTGGAACAACGAGTATCAGGACAAGCTGCCCAATCTGGCATCTACATAAGCTCAAAGCTGGGTGGATGATGAAGATGAGAAAAACAAGCCATGAGATAGAGTGCCCTTGACATAATGGATGATTCAAAGAACTGTAGAGTAGTGGGGTTGACGTGGAGAATATACAAATTGACTCACAAACTGGATTGCATAGGAAATGTCCGATCTAGTCATAGTTAGGTAGATAAGACTACCTACAAGCTGCTGATATAAAGTAGCATCAGGGAGAAGATCACCCTCATCCTTGCTTAGCTTAAGGTTAAGCTCCAGAGGTGTATCCATTTGTTTAGAATCAGCCAAGCGAGCAAGTGTTACCAAATTAGAGGCATATTTTTGTTGGTTGACAAAATAACCTTGAGGACATCGTTGTATTCAAGCCCAAGAAAAAAGGTGACAGGCCCAAGATCTTTCATTTTGAAGGAGTTACTGAGAAGGAGCTTTAAATTGTTAATACCATTCACATCATCTCCGGTGATAAGTTATCATCAACATATACCAAGAGAAAAGTCAACCCCTGTGCTCGCTTGAGAATGAAAAGAGAGTAATCTGAAGCACTTTGATGAAAGCCAACCTCCAATACCATTGTATGGAAGCAGTTAAACCAAGCTCATGGAGCTTGTTTAAAACCATATACATATTTCTTTAGTTTACACACCATAAGGGGATCGTCATAGTAGCCAGGAGGTGGTTTCATGTAAACTATTTCTTATAAATGCCCATGGAGAAAGGCATTCTTGACATCCATCTAATGAACTGTCCATTGTCTAAGAGCTGTAATGGCCGAGAGTAAATGGACTATTGTCATTTTAGTCAATGGAGCAAAGGTCTCATCATAGTCAATTCCATATTCTTGCTTGTATCCTTGAGCAACCAACCGGGCCTTATATCTGTCTAGAGTGTCGTTTGATTTAAGTTTAACTATTTAAATTGATCGGCTACCAATGATGGAGGCATCTAGGGGAGGAGTGACAAGCTCCTAAGTATCATTTTCTAATAAAGCCTGAACCTCTAAGTCTATAGCATCTCTCCAATGCTTAACTGCTATAGCCTGGTTATAAGACTTAGGAAAATCTGTGGACGACAGAACAATTGAGAAGGAGCTATGGCTAGAAAAGAAGCCATAGTGGTCCGGTGGACGAGAAACATGAGAAGACCAACGCAAAGGAACAAATGAAGGCAAATCAATAGGATAGGAATAGGAACTTACAATAGTGATGGATGGAGAGGAATGACTAGTCACTAGTGCTGGAGGTGGAGGCATAGGCAATGGGTGAGCTGGATGCTTCCTAAAATAAACTTGAGGTGGCAGAGATGTGGGAGGAGGATCACCTACAGAGCCAAAATATTGCAAAACAAAAAAGGATGGTGCAGACAATTTACTAATATGTTCAAAGAATGAAAGGTTCTCAAGAAAAATGACATTAGAAGAAATGCACAGTCTTCAGATTTTGGGATCACAACAGAGAAATCCCCTGTGTTCCATACTATATCCCATGAAGGTGCACATAGCTGATTGAATTGTTAGCTTAGTGCATTTATGAGGAAATGGACAAAACAGACACAACCAAAGACACAAAACATGGATAGATTAGGTGGATGATGAAACAAGGATTGATGGGGAGAAGGATTTTCAAGGATAGTAGTAGGAAGAATGTTGATGAGATGAAAAACAATGCAGGTTGCCTCCACCTAGAAGGTAATGGGTACATGGGAGTCTTGTAACAAGGATCTCAGCATACTAGCAATATGATGATTCTTGCACTCAGATACCCCATTCTGTTGAGGTGTACCTGGGCAAGATCTCTAGGACTGAATACCATGGTGTTTGAGGTATGTATGAAACTCACCATTCTCATCATCAAAGTACTCTTCCCCTAAATCTGACCTCAAAATGTTTACAATGCTTTTAAATTGGGTCATAATCACAGCATGAAAGTTCTTAAAAAGGGAAAGACCCCTTTGATTTCTTTCGAAGGAAGTAAACCCATGTATATCGAATACAATCATCAATAAACAATACAAAATATTTATAACCCAAACGTGAAATAACTGGAGACGCCCACACATCACTGTGAATAAGGTAAAAAGTTGTACAAGCATGTTCGGTAGAAGATGGAAAAGGCAAAACATGACTTTTGCTATAACAACAAGTTAAACAAGATTTCTCAAGGGTTTTGCAGATTTCTGGTTTACCCAGTTTTTTTTATCACCCTCCTCTCTAGGGTTTTGCAGATTTCTCAAGAACCACTGGGAGATTAAGGGAAAGGTTGAAAAAGCGTGGTCGTTTTTCTCCGTAGGAGGCCTTCATGCCTCTGGTTTGTGGTGCAGTGGCTGTTTGTGGTGATTGGTAGGAAGCTCTCTATTCGATGGTATGAAGAGAGCAGGTTCGGGTGAACAGTGTTCAGCTGAGTACAAGTTGGTTCCGCAGAGTGCAGTGTAAGTGTTTGGTTTAATGGCTGAGTGATTTCAGCCCTTGTATTTTGTGTGTGAATGGTTCTGCAGTGTGCAGTATAGGTGTTTGATTTAATGATTGAGCGATTTCAGCTCTTGTATTTGGGGTGTGAGTGGTTCTGCAGTGTGCAGTACAGGTGTTTGATTTAATGACTGAGTGATTTCAGCTTTTGTATTTGATGTGTAATGTGTATTTGAAGAAGTTGGTGGTGCTGAAAGTGAGATAAGTTTTGTGGAAGTGTGTGAGGTTGTGCTGAATATTTGAAGGTGAATACTCTACATATAGCAGTAATTTCTTTGTGAGGTAAGGTGAATTAGTTAAGATGGCATCGATTCGAGATGGGAATGACAATAAAACAGGCGTTATGATTTCTCCAGATTACCTAAATGTTTAAATGATATCTATTAAGTTGAATGGTGAGAATTATGTGCCATGGGCAAAATCTGTGGAGGTGTTTTCAAAAGCCAAGAAAAAAGTAAAACATGTGTGAGAGGACAAACCCTCTGATTCTCTAGGGTTTAGTGACTAGGAACAGGAAGATGCACAAATAATGACATGGCTGTGGAATAGCATGGAACCAAAAGTTAGCATGAACTTTATGTTCCTAGATACAACTAAAGAAATCTGGGATCATGCTAACAAACTGTATTCCGGGAAAGACAATACAATTAGGGTGTACCAGTTGTACCAAGAGTACTTTAATCTGAAGCAAGGTAGTCAAAACTAGGAGGAATACTAGGCAAGTCTGAGGAATATCCGAAATGAGCTCAATGTGTATCATCCTCTGACACAGGATGTACAGATTCAGCAACAACAACGTGAGCAACTTGATGTGACAAGTTCCTTGGATGTGTTTGTTTTTTTCAAAACTTGGTGCCTGGTTTAGACAAGTTAGATGCACGAGCTACTAAGTGCATCTTCCTTGGCTACTCAAGGACTCAGAAAGGGTATAAGTACTCCTTCCCCCGTAGTTCCTCTTCCCGTCCCTGTTGCAGATCCCCTTCCCGTGGTTCCCATTCCAATTGCAGATTCACCTCTCGTGCCAGTTACTACTGAGAGGCCACCAATCAGACAAGTGTATAATCACAGAAGAGCACCGGCCCCTTCTCCAATTCAGCCCTTGTCGATAGATCCTGTCACTGCTTCTTCTCCCTTGGACCTTGATCTTCATATTGCCCAATGGAAAAGTAAACACACTTGTACTTCTCATCCTATTTCACACTATGTTTCAGCTACTCACCTTTCTGCTTCTCATCGCAACTTTATATCATTGCTATCATCTGTTTCCATTCCTAAGACTGTCCAGGAAGCCCTTACCTCCCCAGGGTGGTGACAAGCCATGGAAGAGGAACTCTTTGCTCTACAACACAATCACACGTGGGAACTCACTGCTCTTCTTCCTGGTAAGCATGTTGTTGGGTGTAAGTGGGTCTACACAGTGAAGTATTTTCTAGATGGCAGTGTGGAGCGATTGAAGGCCAGGTTAGTGGCCAAGGGCTATTATCAACTGTATGGCGTGGAGTATATGGAGACATTTTCTCCTGTGGCGAAAATTGGTTCAGTTCGGGTGTTGATTTCATTAGCTGCTATGTATGATTGGCCTCTTGTGCAACTTGACATAAAAAATGCTTTCTTACATGGTGATCTCATGGAGGAAGTGTATATGGAACAACCGCCAGGGTTTGTTGCTCAGGGGGAGGACGATAATGTTTGTAGACTCAAAAAGGCAACTTATGGACTGAAACAATCTCCACGCGCATGGTTTGGCAGGTTCAGTGAAGTAGTGAAAGACTTTGGGATGAAACAGTGTAAAGTAGACCATTCTGTGTTCAGCCATGACTCAAAAGATGGGAAAATCTTGCTAGTGGTGTATGTGGATGATATTGTCATAACTGGGAGTGACAGTAATGGGATTGACAGGTTGAAGAAATTCCTACAGGACCACTTCAATACGAAGGATTTGGGTAAGCTGAAGTACTTCCTGGGAATAGAAGTTGCAAGGTCAAGGCATGGAATTAACTGATGTCAAAGAAAATATGTTCTTGACCTACTTGAAGAAACAGGACTGTTAGGTGATAAACCAGCAGAGACTCCTATAGAACTTAATGTCAGGTTGAATGTTTATGCAACATCCTCGGATTCCTCATTGGGAAGCAGTTCTAAGGATTGTTAGGTACCTGAAGGGTGCTCCAAGTCGTTGTTTTCTATACCAAAGTGGAGGGACTCTTGAAATAGTAGGGTATACAGATGCTGATTGGGCTAGTTCTATATCAGACAGGAGATCAACTACAGGGTATTGTACCTTCCTTCGTGTCAATCTTGTAACTTGGAAGAGCAAAAAACAAATAGTGGTGGCAAGGAGTAGTGCAGAAGCTAAGTACAGAGCTATGGCTCATACTACATGTGAACTAGTATGGTTGAAGAACTTGCTACAAGAGATGGGGTTCTCGGTTGACAAACCCATGAGACTATACTGTGATAATCAAACTGCTGTTCACATCTCTTCTAACCTAGTCTTCCATGAGAGAACCAAGCATATTCAGGTCGATTGTCACTTTGTGAGAGAGAAAGTGATAAGTGGAGTGATAATCACATCTCAAGTGAGCCCAGGTAATCAGTGGGCAGATCTCTTTACAAAGGGATTGTCTCGGGGCAGAGTAGATTATATTTGTGACAAGCTGAGACTATATGACATATCTCTCCAGCTTGAGGGGTATTTTGGTCATTTGGGTTTATCTATTTGAGAGTGAAAGGTCTGTTTTGTTTAAGTTTAAATTATGTGTCCCATAACTTATGAGGGACAATATGGTCTTTCTTGTAACTATGTTATTGGAGATAAATACAAGTGGGTCGACTAGAGAGATGACTGATTTTCCTCTACTGGCCGAACCCTTCTTCTTCTTCTTCTTCTTCTTCTTCTTCTTCTTCTCCTCCTTCTTCTCTATTGTAACCTAGGACTAAATAAGGTTTTCACAGTTACAAAATATTGAAATCCATTATAAGATGACACACAACTTGGTCCCTAAACATTTGAATGGATGAGATCAAAAGCATTCAGGACTATTATTTTCCTTGGGAACAAGAGTGTCTCTATGATGCTTGCTGAGTTGATACAATCCAATTGAGACACCGATGCCAAACTAGAGACTATTAACAGCCGAACAGAGGAGAAGAGAGGTAGGAGAAGAGAAGAGGAAGAGAAGAGAGGAGAGAGGAGAGAAGAGAAGAGAGATTTGGAGTCTGCTACAGTGTTGCTATAGTCTGGCGGCGCCAGCTTATATTAATATATATAGGGTGACCATAAATAGAAGGGAAAGGACCCTTATGCCCCTACTTAAGTTACAACATAAAAAACAAAAGAAAAAACTTCTTTAATTTGTCCAAACAGACCCTAACTCAACAGAATACAAACATAATAAATAAAGCTAACATTCCAACACTCCCCCTCAAGTTGGGACATGGATGTCAATCATGCCCAACTTGCCACACAAATTATTATGTTGCACGTGTTGAAGGCCCTTGGTGAAGATGTCTACAAGTTGTTCCTCTGAACTAACATAAGGAGTGCACACTTTTCCACTCACAAGTTTTTCTTTAATAAAATGCTTGTCCACTTCAATATGTTTTGTTCTATAATGGAGGACTGGGTTAGCAACAATGTTGATAGCAGTCTTGTTGTCACAGTAGAGTGACATAGGTTTGTTAACTGCAAAACCCAACTCTCTTAACAAATTTTTTATCCACATCATTTCAGCGACTCCATGAGACATGGCTCTGTATTCTGCCTCAACACTAGATCAAGCCACCACACTTTGCTTCTTACTTCTCTAGGTGACTAGGCTTCCTTCCACAAAGGTACAATGCCCACTGGTAGATTTTCTGTCATCGATTGCCCCTGCCCAATCAGCCCAAACAAGTCCATGTTAGGGTCTTAAATTCTTAGATTTCACACAAAATAATAATTTTATAGTTTAAATTGCTTTTAAGAAGATGTTTTATTAAGATGAATGAATGGACAACATTACCAAATAAGGCGCACCAGGCGTGCACCTTTTGAATGGGCTGCGTCCAGGACCTGGGTGAGGCGCCTACCCTAAAATGCGCCTCGCCTGAGCACTTAAGTGCGCCTTTTAAATCACTGATCTACCTCTGGACAGTCTGATGATATTAGTTGCATAGTTTCAAGTTCCACGGCTCTTGAACTTTGCTGGCTCTTATGGCAGCAAAGAAAGAGCCGAAATGGAGAAGGGTCGGGAAAATATGGAGTGAAGGATGACCCAAATGGAAATTCCATCGATGAGGATTAAGGGATGAGTGAAGTGCTCTCGAAGGATCATTGACATCTAAGTAGCACAACCCTCCAACTTCACGACTTCCACCAATCATGTTCCCCGTTGTAAGATCTTAAAAAACACAATAGGAAGGAAAGAAAGGAATCGACAGTTTAATGACTTAGTGAATTTACTTAAAGATAAGAGACTAAAGGGAAACTTTGGAATGTAACAAATGAAGACTAATATCTGAATCAAGGGAAACATTACGAGTATCATTAATGGGAGGAGAAGTGGCATCAGTTAAGGTAACTATTCGTATAGTGGAGGGTGGAGAGGACTCAAAAAGATCTGAAGATCTAGTCATATGATCTGAAGCTTTAGAATTAAATACCATGGTGGATGGTTAGAAATTTAGAATTGGAAACTAAACAATTTGCACCTGAGTTAGCAAGGGTAACAGTGTACTTAGAAGGCAAGGAAGAAACTTGACGGACCTCTCATATTCATCACAAGTGATGGAGGTCAACTCATTACTGTTACCAACTCCTATTGCAGGCAACTCATCAGTAAGATCATTAATACTAATGTCATCCTCAGCTACAACATGATTGTCCTAGGATGATGGTGGACCATGCAAGTCATAACAGAAAACAACTGCATATCCCTTATGACGGTATGACCACAATGCGTTAACTTTCTGATAGTACCATGACCATCACTATTTCTTCCACCACCGTTTCCTTCCCTACTTCCACCACGACCACCTCTAATCTTGTGGCTAGCACCTCTAACACCTCTACCGCTACCACCTCTGGTTGCTATTAAGGCAGACTTCTCTAAAGTGATAGGATGGTCATTTTGGGGTTGACATGTCCTATGGATATGAGAAAGCACCTCAGAAAGGGAAAGAAGATCACTACTTATCAAAATCTGATCTATTACAGGCTCAAATTTAGACCTCAATCCTAACACGAATCTGGTAACATCTAAATGTTCCCTTTGAGCTTGTTGTACCTTCAAATCAGGGAGAGAGGTTGTTAAACATTCAACTCATTCCATAGACTTTTTAAAGTAGCATAATACTCCACTACACTCTTATCACACTGTGCTACCATGATTACAACTGTTTTGTATGTTACCAAATTTCCTTGGTAGTGTTCAAAAACATAAGATTAGCACCGATGTTGTTTTCCATATTGTTCCATAAGGCAGTCATAGTCTGATGTCAATCTCATGTTTTCCATACTATTCCCAAATTTTAAACAGGAAGAAAGCTAAATGAGAGAGAAAAAGGGTCAAAAGGAAGAAGATACAAACTTTTCTCTTCTCCTTTTGACATGCACTGTTATTCACTTAGAGTATGCAAAAGTACAAAAATGCCCATGTTAAGTGATTCTTAATAGGGTAAATACAGTGCTATATCAAGAGGCTATGTTATGGGCCCGAGCGTAGGATCTCGTCACGGGTCGGTCCACGGGGAGAACCTCTTGCTTCCCCTTGCGCCTTCCCTTGCGTGCAGACCCTATTGTGGCAACCGAATGGGTGATTTGTCCAAGAGACCACCCGAACTCTCCTTAAATAGGAGATTACAAGAGGAGACTCCTTATTCCATTCGACTAAGCTAGGACAATCCAACTTTAAATCAAACTCCTACTTCTAACAGACTTCTAACAGAACTTAGCTCCTATCTCTAATAGATAAGTAAGAACAGAACTGGAATAAGTAAACTATTGGCGAGCTGGCAAGATAAACTATTGGCGAGCAGATGAGCTGATGTGGCAAGATAAGCTGCTGTGTGGGCCCCCCTCACTGCTGCTGCCGGCGGCGGTATGTCCTTCCCACGAATGCATCCATAACATCACCCCTCCTGGGCAACGAGCTTGTCCTCAAGCTCGAGATCTGGATAGGCGTTGTGAAGATCAGACCAGGGAATCTAGGTGGCCTCAGTTGATGGTAGTTCGTCCCACTCCACTAGCACTTCTAAGGTCCCCCGATTGACGCGGGACCGGACAAGAGCCCGAGGTTGGAGAATGGGTCTGCCGTCCTTTAAGGGTGGCAGGGGAGGTATCTTCTCCGGAGGAGTCCCTGTAAATGGCTTGAGTAAGGAAACATGGAAGGTATCATGGAGTCTGTTGTGGTCTGGTAGCTCGAGTTGATATGCAACCTTCCCGATTCGCCGTAAAATCTTGAAGGGCCCGTAGAATTTGGGGGCCAGTTTAGGGAAAGCTCTGCGCCTGAGGGAGTGCTGTCGATAGGGTTGGAGCTTCAGCCATACGAACTGTCCGGGTTCAAAGGTTAATTCCCTGTGGTGCTGATCGTAGGCGTTCTTCATGCGTGCCTGAGCCTGCTGTAAGCGTAGGGAGACTTCGGCGAGGAGGGCATCGCGGTCCTGCAGGCCTCGATCCACTTCTTCCAACCGTGTTGAACCTGGTTCGTAAGAAAATAGACGGGGAGGGTCCCGACCATAAACAACCCGGAAGGGAGTCATGCCAAGAGAGGAGTGATAAGATGTGTTGTAACAGTATTTGGCCCACGGAAGGTACTCCACCCAATGCCGTGGCTCCCACAAAACAATGGAGGTACATCTCTATTGTTCGGTTTACCACCTCCGTTTGGCGGTCAGTCTGCGGATGGTAGGCGAAGGAGAAGGCTAGGGCTGTTCCCTTCAGTCGAAATAGCTCCTTCCAGAAAGCGCTAGTAAAAATCGGGTCCCTGTCACTGATGATGGATTCGGGTAGCCCATGCAATCGGAAAATATGGGTGAAGAAGGCGTGGGCGACTGAGACTGCGTTATATGGGTGAGATAAGGGAAGGAAATGAGCATACTTGGAAAAACGGTCCACCACCACGAATAAGACCGATTTCCCACCAACCTTGGGTAGGCCCTCAATGAAATCCATGGAAATATCGGCCCAGATCTGAGTTGGGAGTTAAAGTGGTTGGAGAAGGCCTGTTGGTTGCAAGTTTTCCCACTTTTGTTGTTGGCACATAGAGCAACTTTGAATGAAGTCCCAGACCGAAGCCCTCATGCCCTGCCAGTGGAAATTGGCGTGGATGCGGTGCAATGTTTTCTAGACAGCTTCATGCGTGGAGTTGTGTATGCTGGAGATGACGAAGGGGATTAAGGGACAGTCGACTGGAAGATATACTCGTCCCTTGTAGAGTTCTAGCCCGTCGTGCATGGACCAGTTTGGGTTGGTCATGCCGGACTGTATCTTCTGGACTAGATCATTCCACTCTGGTGATTGTGGCAACGTGTTTCGGATGTCTTCCAACAGGGTGGATCAAGGCTGGGAGATCGCATGGAGGAGCATATTGTCTTCTTCTGCTCGGCGAGACAAGGCATTTGCTGCACGGTTCAAGGTTCCCGCCTTGTAGTCTACCCGAAAATCGAAACCCAGTAGTTTGCTGATCCAATGCTGGGAGATCGCATGGACAAGGGTCTGATACCAGAATGTTATGGGCCCGGGCATAGGATCTCGTCACAAGTCGGTCCACGGGGAGAACCTCTTGCTTCCCCTTGCGCCTTCCCTTGCGTGCAGACCCTATTGTGGCAACCGAATGGGTGATTTGTCCAAGAGACCACCCGAACTCTCCTCACTCTTCTCTTAACTGGAAAACTAAATGCTTTATTCCCAAATCACAGCTCCTTAAATAGGAGATTACAAGAGGAGACTCCTTATTCCATTCAACTAAGCTAGGACAATCCAACTTTAAATCAAACTCCTACTTCTAACAGACTTCTAATAGAACTTAGCTCCTATCTCTAATAGATAAGTAAGAACAGAACTGGAATAAGTAAACTATTGGCGAGCTGGCAAGATAAACTATTGGCGAGCAGATGAGCTGATGCGGCAAGATAAGCTGCCGTGTGGGCCCCCCTCACTGCTGCTGCCGGTGGCGGTATGTCCTTCCCACGAATGCATCCATAATAGGCTAAAATGCCCCTTGAGGGCATACATTTCAATAATTTTCTTAGTACCTCATTTATCACCTTCCCCTTCCTAGAACTACCCAATGGTCTTACTATTCAACTCATTATCTTCATCTCCTCTCTCTTATACTCTTTTTTCATCCTCACTTCTCCTTATTTTCCTAGTCACCACCCACATCCACCTTCATCCTTCCTACTTCATTCATCTTTCTCTTCCTCTTCTTTCCCTTCCCTACTCTCCTATCATAACCTTTAACCTTTTTTGACACTCTACCTTAATTCCGATCTTTTCTACAAAATGGTTCAAATTGTCTTCATCTCTCCTCTCCCCATCCTTTCTTCCTCTTCTGCTTCGTTTTCCCTTCATTACTCTCCATCTGCACTCCATGATTCCTTCCTTTTTCCCCTCTATTTGTCTGTCCCGGGTTTTCTTATGTACCTATTACTTGAGGTTTTCTTTCTTTCACCCATCTTCTCCTCTCTCCTGAGGTTGCCTCTCTTTGGTATTCTCTTCCTCCTCTACATTGACGTACTGCATCACTACCCTACTTCTTTCATCTTCTACTTATTATGTAATTTTTTACTTTCCCCCAAATCAACTATTGAAATGTATTTTTTTTCCATTTCTACCCCACTTTTTGTTTCATTATTTTCAATCTCCATAACCTTTGATAATACTTTGATGATTGCATTTTCTCAATTATTCCCCCCACTTCTATTCATTTTAACATTTGTGTCTTCAATCCTCATATTCTCAAATAGGTTACTCAACTACCTCCATACCTCCTCTCCATTATTTCTGTACTCATGATTCATATTTACTTCTTTCCCCTTTCTCCATCCACTATTGCCTCTACACTAATCTACCAAATGACAAGAGGCTGAGCCTTTCTTTTTTTGTGAAAGACACTAAAATAGTGTCAGTATCCAAAAGAGAATTTGCATATGCCATACCTTGGTTTGAGGCCAGGAAAGGAGCTGAAGTAGAACTAAGACTAAAAACCTCCATATGAACCTAAGGGAACTTAACGTTTTCTAGTTTCTGGGGCAATTGTGCAAAGGATATCCTTCTTAGGCTCAATACTGTTCTGCGAATGGTTTCCCTTCTGTCTATCCATAGCTAGTTTTCCTTGCTTAGCATCAATTCTGATTCTTCAACCATGGTACGTAAAGTCTGCATCTGTTCTTGATTTAAAAGTGAATCCTTCTCGTCTAGGGTTGAGTTTTGATGATCTTCCAGCTATTTGTAACATTGATTGAGGTTCTGTAATTGTTCAAACAGGGAATGACTCATCAAATTAACACTTTCTATCCCTTCTTCCTGAAAAGTCCTTTCCATATTGAGTGACTCATTGGTCTCCTCTCTCCTGCAATCAACATCGATGCTTCCTATGGAACTCTCATCCAAATCACTATCTTCATCCGTGGATGAGCAGGTATTATTATTGTTGTTGTTGTTGTTATTGTTATAACAATAGTGTTAGAGTGTTAGAATGTTAGAACTAGGTCTCTTTGTATGAGTGTTCGGCTGATAAGAGTCTTATTAGCCCATACTTAAGTTAAGTTATCCTGTAACTGGGCCTGGGTTAATGGGCCTAAGCCTGTTTAATGTTTTTAAGTTAACTGGGTGTCCCATCACTAATCAGGGGCATTCCAGTAAATTCTTGTATCATTGTACTACATTCAAATATAAATAATAGCTGGTCGACTGGGCAGTTCAGTTCGACATTTTCCAGCATACCAGTGGTTTTCTTCTTCACTTCTCTACTTCGAATACAGCATTCAGCTCACAAATAGCAATAACCACTACTAATAATAATATCAGTAATATGTTGATTTTCAATATTTTGATATGAATTTTATACTTACGTGATGAAGGTTATTAGTAATTATTAGTGAAAGATGATTGCTGGTTGCTATGAACCTAGGCAACTGCCCCGGGATTTAGGTTTTCTATTTTAAAAAATCCATAGCCTTGGAGATGCCTATGTTCAAGTAGAAAGCATATAGAAAGTTTCCAACTAAACAAATAAGTGTCATTAACCAACAGGATAAGGATGTAAAGAACAATATAATTTCAATCATAAAAGAGTGAACAGCCTCACATGTAATGCCTTCGACTCCAACTCTTTTCGTTTTGCATTTCTAACACCTTCGTCAAAGAAAATTGCTTCCATGTCATACCTGTAGAGAAGGATAGAAAACATTAGCAAGAAAGTAACTTCCAAATCAAACAAATTAAGGAATATTATCTGAATTCAAAGAAAACTAAATCTAAGGAACTTCTGAACTTCTATACAAGTAGTTGTTTATATGTACATGATCACTTGAGAAACAATGGAAAACTTGTTCAAAATCAAATTAACACAAATTTTAGGGCCTAATAATAGCACAAATTTTGGCCATCCAAATAACACTGTTCGGGATGTAAACCAAGAATAAAATGAAGAAAAAAGCAGGCTTGCAGGCCAAAAAGAAAAAGGGTTAAGTAGTCAAAAATAAGTAGAAAAGGTGGGAAGGTGGGAAGAGAGAGTGTCAAAAGTGGTGTGTTACTGTTCACATCCACAAATCTTTAAATTTATCTTATTGAAAATTTACAAATATGTCCGTACTTGGGCACTCCAATACAAAAATATGTAAAAGACAATAATACCCATTCAAATAAAAATTTACAATACTCCCCCTCAAGCGGAGCATAGATTTCTATCATGCTCAGCTTGCCCAAATTACTGTCAAATTTTGACTTTGGAACTCCCCTAGTAAGACAATAAGAAATTTGGTCTTTTGATCTCACAAAAGGTAAGCATATTTCTCCACTATCTATCTATTCTCTGATAAAGTGACTGTCCACTTCAATGTGTTTTAAGGGTCATGTTGGACAGCATTATGGGCAATGTTTATAGATGCTTGGTTGTTACAATAGAGTCTCATCAGTATTAAGTATGAATAGACATCTTTGTTAATAAGGTTTTTAACCATAACAATTTAGATACTCCATGGTCCATTGCTCGATATTTTCCTTTTCACTAGAATGAGCAACAATTTATTGTTTTTTCTTCTCCAGGATACCACCTTGCCCCCTACTAGAGCACAATAGTCAAATGTAGATCTCCTATCAACAATAGATCCTACCTAGTTTGCATCTGTGTAAGTTCAGATGCCCATGATTGGAGTATACCATTCCCTTACCAAGACATCCCTTTTGATAGGCAAGAATCTTGTTGATTGCTTGCAATGTGAGAAGACCAATTTCCCAACTTGGACTGAAAGACAGGATATAATTGGCCTAGTTCATCCCTTTTGATTGGAGTATAGCATTCCCTTACGAAGACATAGTCACATAGGATATAATTGGCTTAGCCTAGTCAAGCACAAGTAAAGAAAGAAATCAACCAATCTCTGATGAATCCCTCTGTCTAGAAGAAAATCTCCATCTATAGCACTTGTAAAGAAAGAAATCAACCAATCTCTGATTGAGGTCAATTGGGGTCTTTGGCTCTCTGCTGGCTTGTACCCCAATTTCCCAACTTCTTGGAGAAAGTCAAGAACATATTTTCTCTATGAAATAGAAATTCCTTTCTTTGATCTTGCAAATTCAATTCATAGGAAGTATTTAAGATAACCTAGGTCCTTAATCTCAAACTGAAAAGCAAGAAAGGACTTCAATTGGATAATTCTTGAAGGGTCATTCAAAATGACAAAATCTCATCAACATACATTATCAACATAATCACTCAGTTATCAGCCATCCTTCTGAGTGTGATCATCCTAAGATTGAGAAAATCCAATTTTTAACACTGCCTTTTTGAGTTTATCAAATCAAGCTCTAGGTGATTTTTTACTATTAGGAAAGCTCACTCTTGGAGGTAAGTGCATGTATAATTCTTGTTCGAGGTAGGTCCCTATTAAGGAAAGCATTCTTCACATTCATCTAATATCGAGGCCAACAACAGTGGGCAGCAAAGGACATAATCAACTGGATAAAATTCATTTTAGCCACAAGAGAAAATGTCTCATGGTAACCAATGAATGCCATAGGTCTGAGTATACCCTTTGGCCACTAAATGAGCCTTGTATCTCTTTATTGAATCAATCGGCCTTGTGTTTAATAGTGTACACCCACTCGCATCCAACTAGAACCTTATCCTTAGGAAGAGGAACAATTTCCCGAGTCTGGTTCTTTATGAGGGCTGCACTGATTCTAGTTTGTAGCCTCCTATTGAGGTGACTGCACTGATTCTGCAACATTATGACAAATGGAAATGGAAGAAATAACATAAATATAGGCACAATAGGATGGTCAGAGAGCACCATAAGATACATAGTTAGTAATGGGATAGTTGGTGCATCTCCTTTTTCCCTTCTAGATAGTAGAGGGGAAATCAAGGTCAGAATTTAAGGGATTAGGTTTTGTAACAGAGGTACCTACAAGCTTAGAATGAACAAGGATTGCAAGTTCGATATTAGTCCACCGGATAATCAAATTGTTGAATGTTCAACTTTAGGAGTCACCCTTTTACTTGTCCTAATGAAGAATTGCTACTAAGACCAGGGCCAATTGAAGGAGGAAAAGGATGTGAAGGAATATTACAAATAGGATAAGAAGAAGATGGACTAGGACTTACAGGTATAAGAAAAGGAAGACAAGGGAGTCTGATCTTCATTGACACATTCCTCTTGAAGAGGACGAATGACTGAAAGAAAGAAGAGAACTTAAGAAAGGTGACATCTTTAGATACATTTCTCCTTCTAGAATGAGGATTAAAGCATTTGTATCCCTTCTAGATAGGGGAATAAACCAAGAAAGAAACACTTTATAGACTTATGATCAAACTTATGCCTTGAAGGACTCATATCAAGAACAAAATAAATACAACCAAAGACCCCAAGAGTTAAATTAAAAATTGGTTCATCAGGGAAAAGGAGCTGATGAGGGGACTGAAGAAGACTAAGAGTTCTAGATTGAAGCCTATTAATGAGATAAACAATTGTTTCAATAGTATCTCCCTAGAAACGAGTGGGAACATGCATCTAGAACAATAACCCTCTAGAAGCTTCTATGACATGTCTGTTCTTCCTCTTAGAAACTCCATTTTATTGTGGAGCATAAGTACATGAGCTTTAATGAATTACTCCTTTCTTTTCAAGAAAAAACTTTAGATGCTTTTTAAAGTACTATTTCACATTATTCCATCTTATGTAAGCAGTAGTATATGGGCCCCAAACATAGTATGTATCAAATAAAAAGCAATATTAATTCTTCTATTATTGGCAAAAGATGTGGTTCTACATTACTTTGACAAGTGACGGACTTCATATTGAGGACTCAAATTTGAAACTGAATAAAAAAAGTTAGGAAACAAAAGTTTTATTGATCCAAAAGACAAATGGCCGATGTGAAAGTTCCACATTTTCAAAAGACTTAATTTCACATTTTGACAGGACTCAATTTGTCACAAAAACCCCTCTTCAGTAGGAATGAAGGTCATCCTCCTCGTGCTCAATGCCCACCTTTAAAAACAGATGGCAGGTGCTGTTCTCAGTAGATCAGAATTCTGATGTAGCTTCAGCAGGAAAAACAAAAAGAAATAACAAAAGAAGAAGAGAGAAGGAAACTAAATTAAGGACCTACTATCCTGGAAAGTCTAAAAAGCCTTTGGGTGGATTTTTTACTTGACATAGGAAACTAAATTAGATATTTATTTTTGATTGAAAACCATGATTTTGTTTTGTGTCCAGTTGTATCTGAAATAAACGCACAAGAATGAAATTAAACCTCCAAAATGTAAAAACCCTCATTATTTGCACATTTAACCAGAGAACTAAAGCTCCAAAATCCATATCTTCCATGAATGTCAACAGATAGAAATAAGACCATTATATAGGTCAAGGAAGATCTATTGAAAAAGAGAGAGGAGGTCGCCCAGCATGGGGACAATCCCTTGGTTACATCAAACACACGAATGGGCCCACCAACGCATGGATGTGGATCCTTCTGAATTAATTAAGTATTTAGAGGAGAGGCTGGCTTTTCTTAGTCATATTAGGGTATATCTAAGTTAACAAAGGAACCAGAAGGATTGCCTCTCCAAGTTCAGATAAGAAAATGAATGGTAATATGCGGTTTAGAAGAGTGAAGGTTTTAATGAGGCAGACAGGTTGGTAGATGAAGGGATGGCTACAAAGAAGGATGGTGGGTCAAGAAGGTTCAGCTTGCTGAGGTATGCCAAATGAACAAACTTATCATGTTGATCAGGTATGCCAAAATAGTTGGAAGTAGGATTGAATTGATTGGAGTTGAGACTTATATACATTTTCTTTTTCTCTTAACAATTTTTTATTAGCTATCAAAAGAAACTGAGAAGCATAGAACTAATGTGAAAGTAGAAGTAATTGAATTTATGTGACCCAGAACAGAAATTCTCTTACTCTGATAGATATTTTTCTAAAATTGAACTGAGATTTTTCCCAAAGCCTGGCACTGGCCCAGCCTGAACAGCTGCTTCTAGCTCTATCCAACCCTAAAGAACATCAGCACAAGTGCCTCAGAAAAAATTTTCCAGAGCTCAAGTAGCAGGAAAATAGTGCATAGATGCTTTCACTACCTCATCTAAAGTCAAATGGCTGAGACTTTCACTGGCAATCTCTTCACATCGAACTGTTGCAACCATTACCTAAAACACAGAATAAAATGGTATAATTATGTATAAAAAACATAGAAATTCCCATGTACCAAGTACAAATAAATACCTTATGTGCAGGAAGATCAAGGTCCTTGTTCTCCTTTATAATTTTCCATATTTGCTGTGCACTGAAAGCAAACCCTGAAGCAGGGACAACACCACGTCTGTCCCCAGCAAGCCCTCCTGGAGCAATAGAATGGAAAAAGCGCTGCCGTAACTGTGCAACCTGCATGATAAAGCATCTAAGAATAACACTGCTTTTAATTTCTAATAACATATCTTTATATGTGCTTTTATAAATACTAATGTTGTATCAATGATTATAGATAATTTAAGCCTTGAGTAAAACAGAATGGTGGAACAATGTTGCAAGACACTTTGTTAAAATAACAAAGAACAATAGAATGGAGTGTAGCAGAACAAGAACTCAAAATTATCATGGATACAGCTTAGGCAACCAAGGTGTTTCTGGTATTGGAGAAGTAGATAAAAATGACAAGGGAAAATTACATTCTACTTAGTTTATTGGGGTCCATCGGTTTTGGCTTAAATTTTCAAAATGTCATGTGAGTCGAGTTCCTACATCTTTGATAGGGCACAATAAAAAAGGTCTGTCATCTTTCCAAGCTGATACAATGGATACCATTGATTCTGATAAGGGATCGAAGGTGAAGCTACAGTGGGTCACAGGACAGCGACAGTGACAGAGAACATATGAAAATCTGAAGATGATTGATGTAATCCGAGGTATGAAAGATTCCACATGGAGGAAAACGAAGAAGGCAATGATGGATGGGCTGAATGAAGTTTACTGGATAAGGACTCAGAGGTCGAGTCCTTCAATAATATTGGTAAGGAGGGTGGTAGGGATGGGGAGATGGATGACGATCTTAATATTGATAGGCTCTTCACTGAAGAGAATACGTCAACAAAGTATTTCCATTCTTCAAATCCAGTTACAGAGGCTAGTAATCATGACAAGGCCGAAGTGCAGAAGGATGTTGGGGTGGGGAATCCATGTCTGAATGAAAGAGAATCAGAACCAAACAACCTGACTGGGCAGGAAGTTCATAATGTAGTAGAGGAGGATATCAGAGGCCAAACGGGAAAGCTCTAATTAAGGGAAGGCAACAGAATAATGGAAGCAGTCAGAATGTTGGTTCAAGTATCGGTGTGCTTCCCAATAACACCAGAGGGGAGGAGGTATGAGTCCCAGCCTTAAGAACTGGACAAGTTAGATGTTCCGTCTAAAACACTGTCTCCAACCATCCCTCCTACTGGTCCAGGACCTCCAGGTGTGACTGTCATTTCGATTTTGGGTACTGATAGTTGTCCTGTTGTGGTTTATGCTTTTCTAGGTCCTACATTTCCCACGAATCTGCAAGCCATGAATGTAATAGGTAGGGATAACAGTGAAAAAAGGGAAGGGAAGGAAAAGGAAGGGAGAACAGATGAAGGTATTGAAGGCATAAGAAGTGGGTGGTCAATTGAGAACCATTCTGAAAATGGATAGTGCGAAGGAAAACTTATATGAAGCCAGAAAGGATGGGAGTGATGGAAATGGTATGGTGGCAATTAATGGTATTATTAGTGGGGGGGTGAGGGGGCAAAGAAGACAGGGGATGCAAGATTGATGAGCCAGTGTCTGAACTTGTTGAGAAACTGGGGTGTAAGGTTAAGAATCCTAATGACAGTTTTCTTGAGTAAGAATAAGATTAATGGGAAAGAGAGGAAAAGAATGAAGTGCTCAGATTAAAAATGGATGTTGAAGGGGACAAGGATCTCAGTGGGAGAAAAGGTAGAGAGAGAGAGAGAGAGAGTGTGCAAATAGGAAGGATCCTGTGATGGGGGAAAGTAATTTGTTGAATGGAGATGAAAATTATAAGTTGGAACATTAGTTTGGGAAAACCGAGTAAAAGAGCTACTATTAAGGAAATACTAAGGAAAAGCTGGATATTGTGTTGCTTCAAGAATCTAAATTGATGGGATTTGATAGGAAGTGGGCCAGAAGTATTTGGAGGGGAATTAGCTGGGCTTTTGCTCCATCTTGGAGATCTTCAGGTGGCATTGTTACCCTATGGAATGGGGACTGTGATAGGAGTGGAAGAATTGGTGGGTAAGTTTATAGTCTCCATTAAGTTTCGATAAGTAAATGATGGGCTTGAATGGATTCTAACAAATATTTATGGCCCAAATGGATATATAGAGAGAAATGAACTGTGAGAGGAACTGGGTGATATTAGAGGGCTTTGGGATGGACCTTGGTTCTTGGGGGTGATTTTATTGTCATCTGATTTGCTGAAGCGACAATGTTATAAGACAGACAAGCAACACAAGTATGAGGAAGTTCAATCAATTTATTAATGACTTCGAGCTAAAGGAATTTCCATCTTTATACTATAAGTTCTCTCGGTCCAATCTCCGAACTAAACCACATTGGGGAGGTTTTGTCTCAAGAGCCTTGCCTAGGGTGATTTCAGACCATTGGCCTATTTCCATTGCCAAGGAAACGCTTAGTGATGGAGGTTCTACCCCTTTTACATTTGAGAATATGTGGCTCTATTATGCAGTTTTATGTGTTAGCCGCCCTATAAGGGCATATTAGTCATTGTACTTATTTTTTTATTTAAAGTATAAATACCACTGGGAGAGGGTGGCCAGATCGGATTGCTCTCTCTTTCTTTCTCAACTTCTTCTATTCTCTTTCTCTTCTTCCACAAGGAACTATTATTTTCTTTGCAGTTTTTAATTCAGCAGATTTCTACTTGGTATTAGAGCAAGACTAGGGTTTCTTGGAGTTCGTCCATACAGTTCTAGATCAATTGATTGCATGAGGAGATAAAGGGCTGATCGATCTATTTCAGATTTCCCAGTTCATGGAGTTTTTGGTGGGTTTCAGTCATCAAGAGGGTGATCTGTGTTTTGGCATCAAACCAAGAAGAACTGAACTGTGGGGAAGAGTCCTAGTGAAGTTAGACTATTCATTCTTGACCTGATATTGGGCGATCAGACTCTTCTAGACTCCTCTAGGTTTTCTATAGGGGGAGGTTCAGTTTCTGGCAATTTTAGAGCCCTCTAGAGAGATCAACTCACTTTTCTTTCTAGTGGGAGAAGGTGGGAGGAGAGAGATTTCTCTTTGGGTGGGTAGGTTTTTCTTCCTTTAGAAAGTCCTTATACCCTTGTGTGTGAGATTGATCTATTTTTAGAAGCTTTCTACCTTATTATTTCTTGTTTTTGACCTGATTGAAGTCGAAATGGAGGGTTGGAGTATTGAGTAGAAGTCCACCGATGACCTCGGTCTGGGTAGAAGAAGTACGATGACTCTTTTCAGTTAGGGATTATTACCACAGTAAATTTGGATGGTACAAATTATTTAGAATGGGAACAATCAGCTAAGATGGCTATTGGTGCTTGTGGGAAATTGGGGTACATCACTGGGGAGGAGAAGAAACTTGATAAAGATTCCTCGTAGTGGGTACAGGAGAATTACATGGTGATGTCTTAGCTATGTAATTTTTTGTGGGCTAACACTACAAAGGAGATTTGGAATAATTGATTGAGACCAATTCCCAGAAACAAAATTTAGCTAGAGCCTACCAATTAAGGAATTAGGTGATTAATACAAAACAGAGAGATAAACCACTTGCTATGTATTTCTCCATGCTGAAAACACTTTGGCAGGAAATAAATCACTTAGAGACTATGGTTTGGGAGAGTATGAAGGATGCATCAACCTATTAGAAGTTGGCGGAAAAGTATAGGGTCTTTGAGTTCTTGTTTGGACTAAACCTTGAATTCGATATTGCTAGGCAACACATCCTTTCTAGAGAAAGTGTAACTCTTTCTCAAGCTTATGCCTTTATGTTTGGAGAGGTGAGTAGGAGGAATGTCATGTTGAGACAGACAAGGGTTGACTAGTCGGTTGTGGTTAGTATAGTCAGACCTAAGCCAAATGGATATAGGGGGAGTAGTGAGATCAGGAGGGAGGATAAGAAAAACTTGGTGTGTGACTACTGCAAGAAGCCTAAGCATACAAGAGAAACTTGTTGGAAGCTCCATCCAAATTTCATACCAGTTTGGGTCAAGAACAATAAGGGAAATGCAAGTGTGGCAACCATTGGAGACTCTTCAGGACCTCTTACCCAAGCCAACTTGGAGCCCATTGCAATGGCAACAGTCAAAATTTAATTGGAAAAATAAGGACAGATTATGAGTAAGAAGGATTCGTCTAGCCACAGGCGCCAGTCACACTACATCCTTTGCTCATATAGGTAGTTCATATATGATATACCGTTGCAAATTATGCATCCACCTCAAGTAAGGAGGGACCTCCTTGTATTATAGACTCAAGAGCATCTGAGCACATGACCAATAATGTCTACCCTTTTTAGTTCTTACCAGTTGTGATCTAGTAATGATAGAGTCTCTACAACAGATGGTTCTCATTTTTGTTCCTAGGAAAGGGACAGTTAGGGTGACTGATGACATTACTTTGTCCTTTGTCTTACATGTTCCCAGACTCATACTAATCTTTTTTTGTGAGTAGTCTGACAAAAAATTTGAACTATTCAATGACTTTCCTTCTTGGTAATTGGGTTTTCTAGGATCTAGAGTTAAAGAGACAATTGGGAGTGGTCCTATGGTGAATGGAATCTACATTCTAGATCAGATTCTGAGACATCAGAGCCACCGTGTTAGTAGCAGTAGTAGTGGGTCAGAGTTGGTGATTCAAATTGTGCTCTAGCATAATCAGTTGCGTCATCTTTTTTTTAGTTCATTGAGATGTTTGTTTCCAAAGTTGATTGAGCTTGTTCATTTATCTAGTCTAGAGTGTGAAAGTTGTCTATTGGGAAAAAATTGTAGAGATGTTTCTAAACCAAGTAATAAAAGAGGTTCTTTTGCTTTTGATATTGTTTACACTGATGTATGGGGACTTTATCATATTTCTTCCATGGGTGGATACCATTATTTTCTTTTTTCTATAGATGATTACACTCGGTATTCTTAGATATATTTGATGAGGTCATGTCATGAGGTACCTATTTTGGTGCGACAGTTCTACTAGATGGTTCTCACATAGTTGGGGGTGAGGACTAAGATTTTTATATCAGGCAATGCCAGAGAATATTTTAAGAAGGATTTGGCCATATATTTTTTGGAGCATGAGGTAGTATAGAGGAAAAATAGACACATTGTGGAGGTGTCAACAAGTCTTATGGTGTGCGCTTGAGTTTCTATTTGTTTTTGGGGGGATGCAATTCTCACGGCTATGTACTTGATTAACCGTGTACCCTCACCAATCTTAGGGTTTAAGGTGTCATTCAATCTTCTTTTTCCAGATGGGGAAATATTTCATATACCTTTGAGAGTCTTTGGGTGTGTTTGTTTTGTTCACATTCTTGGTCGTCATTGTAGGAAGTTGGATCCTAAGGCCAAGAAATGTGTTTTTCTTGAGTATCCTCAAAGCAGATGGGGTATTGTTGTTATGATCTACTGTCGGGTGATAAAGTTCAGATTTGTAAATCTGTTGTCTTCAGATTAATCAGGAAAGAAAAATAAAAAGAAGGAAGAAGAGGAAAGAGAGGAAAGAAAGAAGAGTGAGGAGAGAAAACCTGGTTTGAACTGAAGAGAAAAATCAGTTCTCTACATTCGGCCAAGGTGTATTAGCCTTTCTAATTTACATACAAATGACTCTTGTGCCCCTACTTAAGTATGGGACACATCATCTAACTCAAAGGCATATATCAACATACTAATAAAACTTAAATGACCATTCTACCCTTACTTAGTCGACACTAACACTCCCCCTCAAGTTGGAGAGTATATATCATATAGTCCCAGCTTGTTACATATGTAATCCACTCTTGCCCGACTCAACCCTTTGGTGAACAAATCTGCCCATTGGCTTCCTGTGTTAACACAAGCTATACATATTACTCCACTAAAAACCTTCTCTCTCACAAAGTGATAATCAACTTCTATATGTTTTGTTCTCTCATGAAAGACTAGATTGGAGGAAATGTGGACAGCAGCTTGATTGTCACAATAAAGCTTCATCAGTGTGCCAATTGAGTACCCCCATCTCCTGTAGAAAGTTCTTTAACCATACCAGTTCATAGGTTGTATGTGCCATGGTTTTGTATCCAGCTTCTGCATTGCTTCTTGCCACCATTGTTTGTTTCTTACTCTTCCATGTCACCAAGTTACCCCCAAGAAAAGTACAATAACCTGTAGTCGACCTCCTGTCAGATACAGAACCAGCCCAATCAGCATCGATGTACCCTTCTATCTCAAGTTTTCCTCCACTCTTGTATAGCAAACCATGACATAGAACACCTTTCAAGTACCTTACAATCTTTAGAATTGCACCCCAATGAGGGATCCGAAGATTCTGCATAAACTGACTCACCACACCAACTACAAATGAAATATTTGGTCGAGTGATAGTTAGGTAGTTTAGCTTACCCACTAACCTTTTGTACCATCCTGGATCTTCAAACTCCTCACCCGTATCGGGGTACCCTTCTATCTCAAGTTTTCCTCCACTCTTGTATAGCAAACCATGACACAGAACACCTTTCAAGTACCTTACCATCCTTAGAATTGCATCCCAATGAGGGATCCGAAGATTCTGCATAAACTGACTCACCACACCAACTACAAATGAAATATATGGTCGAGTGATAGTTAAGTAGTTTAGCTTACCCACTAACCTTTTGTACCGTCCTGGATCTTCAAACTCCCCACCCGTATCACTACTCAACTTAACATTCATTTCCATAGGTTTTTCAGCTGGTTTGACACCCAACAACCCTATTTCCTCCAGTAGATCAAGGACATAATTCCTCTAGCACAAATTAATACCATGTTTGGACCTTGCTACCTCTATCCCTAAGAAATATTTTAGTTTTCCAAGATCCTCTGTCTGAAAGTGATCATGCAAAAGGATCTTCAACCTATCAATCTCGAACCTGTCACTACCATTAATAACAATATCATCCACATATACCACCAACAAAATCTTCCCATCATCAGAATCATAATTAAATACAGAATGGTCAATATGACACTGCTTCATGCCAAACTTTTTCAGTACTTCACTGAACCTTCCAAACCATGCACGAGGAGACTGTTTAAGTCCATAAATAGCTTTCTTGAGCTTACACACTTTACCATCCTCCCCCTGAGCAACAAACCCAGGTGGTTGCTCCATATATACCTCCTCAAGAAGATCACCATGCAAGAAAGCATTCTTGATATCAAACTGAAACAACGGCTAGTCATACATAGCAGAAAGGGAGATCAAAACGCAAACAGAACCAATCTTGGCAACAGGAGAGAAGGTCTCTGTGTAGTCAATACCACATAACTGTGAATAACCCTTGGCAGCCAACCGAGTTTTCAACCTCTCAACACTACCATTAGGAAAATACTTGATTGTGTAAACCCACTTACATCCTACAACATGCTTACCAGGGAGAAGAGTGGTGAGATCCCACGTACGATTATGAGCCAAAGCAGAGAGTTCTTCTTTCATTGCCTGATGCCACCCCAGAGAGATAAGGGCTTCCTGGACATCCTTAGGAACAGAGCTAGAACATAACACCAAAATGAACTGTCGATGGGAAGGAAAGAGGTGAGAAACAGAAACATAATTGGAGATAGGATGAAGGATACAACTGCGCTTACCTTTTCGTAGGGCAATGGGAAGGTCAAGATTAGACACTGGGTGTGAGGGTGTTGCGGAAACTACTGTTGAATTCGTCGATGGTGAAGAAGCTGGAAGGGCCAATGCATGTCAATGCGTATACACTTGATGGATAGGTAGTCGTGCAAGAGGAAGTGGCACCAGAGGCGAAGACTTAGTTGCAGTTGGAACAAGAGGAATGGGGTCCGAAATAGGAACTAGAAGCGAAAGGAGAGTGGAAGGAGAAGAGACATCCAACCCAGAAAAGAAAGGAACCAATTCAAAGAGGGTTATATCGAGACACAAAACAACGTCGAGAACTAGGACTATAACATTCGTACCCTTTCTGGGTCCTAGAGTAGCCAAGCAAGACACTTTGTAGATCGTGCATCCAACTTGTCTAGTCCAGGGCCAAGGTTATGAACAAAGCAAACACATCCAAAAAACCGAGGGGTAAGAGGAAAATGGGATAATGTAGGAAACAAAACCAAGAAGGGAGACTGACCATTAAGGATGGACGTAGGCATTCGGTTTATAAGAAAGCAGGATATAAGCACAACATCACTCCAAAACCGTTTGGGAACATTCATTTGGTGCAACAGGGACCGAGTGGTTTCTAAGAGATGGCAATTTTTCCTTTCAGCTACCCCGTTTTGTTGAGGGGTATAAGTGCAAGAGGTTTGATGAATAATACCGTGTTGTTCTAAATATTACTGAAATGGTGTATAAAAATATTTTTTTTTGATAAATAATGGTGTATAAAAATATTCTCAGCCATTATCTGAACGTAGAATTTTAAGATGGACACCAAATTGAGTGCAGATTTCAGCATGAAACTTTTGGAAAATAGAATAAATTTACTTCTTTCTTTCATAAGATAAAGCCATGTCATCCTTGAATAATCATCAACAAAAATAGCAAAGTATTTGTATCCATTGTGTGACACTATTTTATTTGAACCCCAAATGTCCGAATGGACCAAAGAAAAATGACTTGACAAACGACTCTCAACTCCAGGACTAAAGGAAACCTGGTGATGTTTCCCATACTGACACGACTCACAATCTAAAGTAAAAAGACAACTCAATGATGGAACAAGTTGCTTCAGAGCTTTAAGAGACAGATGACCAAGTTTGCAATGCCACTGGAGAGGGGAGAGAGATGAACCACCACCACTGGAGACGGATGACTGGAGAGCAGTTGATGAACCACCACCACCATCAAGGTAATGCAGTCCATCGGCTTCATGCCCTCCACCAATCTTCATCCCCATCTTGAGATCCTAAAATACACAAGATGAAGGATAAAAAGTGATAGAGCAATTAAAAGACTTGGTTAATTTACTAGAAGACATAAGGTTAAAAGGAAATTTGGGAACATATAGAACTGAAGACAAAGATAGTGAACCAATGTTAACATCACCAATACCACTTATGGGGGAAGTCGAATCATTAGCAAGGGTGACAGTATGGGTAGTAGAAGATGAAGAAAGTGAAGAAAACACACCTGGAGTCCCACTCATATGATCGGAAGCTCCAAAATCAATGATCCAATGGGAGGGTTTGGATGCCAAACAAGCCATACCTGAGTGGGCAAGCATAGTTGTACTCGACTGAGAAGTTGTCTAGATTAATCGCTCATATTCAGTACGTGAAATACTCATCATCTCTTGTCCAGAGGCATCTATAGATGTAGGTGTCTGACTAGTCTATTGATTCCCTTGTTCCATACCACCACTAGCCACTGCATGATTTGCCCAAGATGAAGTTGGACCATGCAGATCATAGCAAAAATTAACAGTGTGTCCATCCATACCACAATGCGTACACCTCCTCCGACCATTATTACATCCTCTACCACGAGCTCCCCCTAAATCTCGGCCTCCAACACGCCCACCACCATGAATGTACATGTGTCCACCTCTACTACTACAGCCTGGCCATAGTTGTCAAGGTGACACCTAGGTGACAAGGCACCCTTTGAGGCTCGCCTCGCCTAATCACCTAACAGTTTTCTACTTCCAACTATAAAATACTTTTTTAGCCACTCTTTTTTAGGATTATAATTATAAAATAAACATTAAACTAAAATAATCATTTTGTGTGTTTATATACTAATTTCTTTTTATTATTTTCTTATTTATTAGGGTTTAATCAACACGAACATTGCTAAATGCTGTATTGAACCCTCAAAGACTTAAAAACCTGAACCAATAAGTAAGGAAGAACTAAAAATTTTATCAAATCAGCACATTTTCCTCTTCCATATATTCTTCTTCTACTACTGCTACCAATACTTTTTATTTTCTTCTTTTCCTATAACAAAACTAAGGGTTCAGCCCCTATATTTTTCTAATACTATTTTCCTTCTTCATTTTCTTCTCATGAATATGTTGATTTTCTATACTTCAATAAGAAATTTATACTTTTCTTATGAAAATCATGAATAATTATTAAAGAAATATGGTTATGGTACCTAGGAACTACCCTAGGATCTAAGTTTTTAACATAAAAAATCCATCGCCTAGGCGACTAGGCGACTAGGCGCCCCCCAGCCACCTAGCCTCGCCTTGACGCCTTGAAAACTATGGACCTGACCGACTCTGATGAGCAACACCTCTACCATCACAACCTCCCTCCCTTGTCACTACAAAAGCAGACCTGTCCGATATGGTAGGGTTTTCCGGATGTCCAATGGAAATCCTCCGGAGACGGGCAAACACCTCTTCAAGAGAGGGGAGGGAAGACCCACCCAGAATTTGAGCTCTCACCGGTTCATATTCAGATTTCAAACCCACCAAAATCTAGTAACATCAAGCTGTTCTCTCTGCTGTTTCTGAACTTTGACATCTGATGTAAGAGGGTGATACACATTTAGCTCATTCCTAAGATTCCTCAGACTAGCATATCCTCAAGACTCTGATTACCCTGCTGCAGATTAAAGTACTCTTGATAGAGTTGGTATACCCTAGTGGAATTGTCCAGCCCTGAGTAAAGTTTCTTTGCATGATCCCAAATCTCCTTGGCTGTCTAAGAACATAAAGTTCACACTAATCTTGGGTTCCACGCTGTTCCATAACCAAGTCATAATTTGTACATCTGCTTGTTCCCAATCATTGTATTCTTCGAATTCAACTAGAGGTTTTTCTTCTCTCACATGTTTCGCTTTCTTCTTAGCTCTAAGAAACACTTCAACAGATTTGGCCCAAGGGACATAATTTTCTCCATTCAGTTTGATGGAGGTCATTTGCACATTCAAGTAGTCAGGAGGGACCATAACAGATTTGTATTCACTGCTGTCTCCCATGGCTGCCGAAAAAAATATTAATTTTTCTTTTATTCACACTAATATGTTACCCAAACTCACCAACACCCACCACACTACACTCCTATAGTTGAGCAATCACCATTATCCCACAACACTTGCGGCTGACCATTGCTGAAACATCCACTGTTACAGATTTCAGCAATGGTAGCTAAACAGTCTCCTCTTTCAGCACCTCACAAGAGACCACCACACACAAGAACATCACACAGCACTCCATATACCTCCGGCCACCTGTCTGAACCACATGCCTGAACATAGATCACGAGTTTACTGTAGCAACCCTCGTCAGTCCATCAGAGGGTGCCCTACCAGCCACCTGAAACGACCACACCACACTCAGCTAGAGGCATTAGAACCTCTAGAAGGAGAAAACAACCACTCCTTTTCAGCCTTTTTGACAAACTCCAAAAACCCTAAGAGAAATCAGCAAAAACCTCAACTAGGGCGCACAGAGACTGTACAGATCCGAACCAATCTAATAAAGCTCTGATACCATGATAAAGTTCAGATCTGTAAACCTGTCGCCTCCAGATTAATCAGGGAAGAAAAAGAAAAAGAAGGAAGAAAAGAAAAGAGAGGAAAGAAAGAAGAGTGAGGAGAGAACCTGGTTCGAACTGAAGAGAAAAATCTGTTCTCTACATTCGGCCAGGGTGTATTAGCCTTTCTAATTTACATGCAAATGACTCTTATGCCCCTACTTAAGTATGGGACACATCATCTAACTCAAAGACATATCACCATACTGATAAAAATTAAATGACCACTCTACCCTTATTTAGTCAACACTAACATCAGGGAACAAGTTTGTCAATATGGATGTTACCTTTTATGAGTCTACGTTCTTTTTCTTTGGTGGCTCTCCTTAGGGGGAGTTCTTTGGGGAGGAGAGCTCACAGTCTATTCCTCTTCTTGTTCCTTCATCTGGTCCATTAGCTCCATCAGTTCCACCTGTTGCTCCACCATCAGCTCCTATCCCACTACCTGATCCACTATAGCCTGCCTCACAGTTCTTTTAGTGTCATCACAAAAGGTTTGACTCCACACATGCTCCAACGGAAGAACTTGATCCAAGGTTCGACAAATACAGTTCCAGGTATTTCTCTTGAGCCTATTATTGCCTTTGATGTCTGATCCCATTGATGATGTTTCCTTACCTAACACTCATGTAACAGCTGATCTTGATCTTCCCATTGCATTCCACAAGGGAAAGTTTTCAAGTTGAGGATCTTGTTTTTCTCTGCCTCCAGCCTTAGAGGCAATAAACAGTGGTAAGACAGGCTTGGCATAAATTGAACCATGATAGTTAGGCCCTATTTGCATCCTTGGCAGAGCAGAACAGTGGCCTACAAACTAGAGCTCTCTTCATCCTCAAAATTGAATCATGTCTTAGTGCTCAAGAAGTTAGTTCTGAGGGACATGATGTGCAGTTCCACCCTTCTAGACATCATAGAGGACAAAAGTTGCAAGTACTGATCCATAAAATCATTGACCTGCACTAGTTTTGTGGTCCAATTTGCTGCTGGAGGATGTGAGGACAGTTGATCTGCAGGCAAGAGGCTATTGTTAAGGCCACAGTCGCAGCCCAGGCCCATCTTCCAAGACATTTTGGTTCCTGCACTTCAGAAAGTTCTACAACCAGGGACCATGATGTCAAGTGGCATATGGCAAGCGAGAAGTTAGTTAAAATTGCTGGGAGGGTGTGATTCACCTTGATGTAAGCCTATACAAGGTAAGGATGCTTTAACTTAGGGTAAAGTATGTTTCCAATTTCTTCCCTCTCATTTCTTCTTTTATATCTTTCTATTTCTTGGAGGTTTGGCACCCTTGACTGTTTAGAGTAGAGATGAACATGGGACTACAGAAGGTTGGTGGGCAAATTGACCTACCTGACCATTACCCGACCAGATATATCATTTGCTGTGAGTGTGGTGAGCCAGTTTATGCAACATCCTCGGGTTCCTCACTGGGAAGCTGTTCTGAGAATTGTTAGGTACCTAAAAGGTGCTCCAGGTCATGGTTTGTTATACCAAAGTAGAGGAACTCTTGAGATAGTAGGGTACACAGATGCTGACTGGGCTGGTTCTATATCAGACAGGAGATCAACTACAAGGTATTGTACCTTCCTCGGTGGCAATCTTGTAACTTGGAAGAGCAAGAAACAAACAGTGGTGGCAAGAAGTAGTACAAAAGCAGAGTACAGGGCAATGGCCCATACCACATGTGAGCTAGTATATGGCTGAAGAACTTGCTTCAAGAGATGGGATTCTCAATTGACAAACCCATGAAATTATACTGTGATAACCAAGCTGCTGTACACATCTCTTCCAATCCCGTCTTTCATGAGAGAACAAAGCATATTGAGGTTGATTGTCACTTTGTAAGAGAGAAAGTGATAAGTGGGGTGACAACCACATCTCATGTGAGCTCAGGAAATCAGTGGGCAGATCTCTTCACAAAGGGATTGTCTCGGGGAAGAATAAATTACATTTGTAACAAGCTGGGACTATATGATATATACTCTCCAGCTTGAGGGGGAGTGTTAGAATGCTCGAGTCAGAGGTATTTTGGTCATTCTGGATTATCTGCTTGAGAGTGAAAGGTCTATTGTATCTGAGTTTAAGTTGTGTCCCATCTTCTATGAGGGACAAAATGGTCTTTCCTATAACTCTATGTTTTTGAATAAATACAAGTGGGTCAGCTAGGGGAGTGTAATTTTGACTCACTTCTAGTCTTGCCGAACCTTTCTCTCTTCTTCTTCTTCTTCTTCTTCTTCTTCTTCTTCTTTTCTCTTTTCTTTCTTCTTCTCTACTTTAACCTAGAATCTTCTAGGGTTTACTAACAGCTAGACTGATCAGTTCATAAGAAACTAGTCGACATAGTCAACAACATAATTAATTTTTATTTGATTTTGTATAGGACATATCATTTTTGGGTTTAGTTATCAAATCAACTAGACATGCCTAAAAACTAGTCAGTGAGGCACTGGATTAATAACACTGATATTAATGTATACAAAGACCATATATGCATAAAAGTTGAGTTACGTGAGCAAAATTATCATCTACAATGCAAATCCCATACACAAAAGGCACAAATGGTGAAAAAAACTGCAAAGTATGTAAATCAATCATTGTATTTAAAGAGCTACCTGCTCTTTGAATAGCTCTTCCTTCTCTTCAAAACTGGCTAAAGCTGTCACTTCCACCTGTAAGTCAAGATTTAAACATGAGAACCGAACAATTTCCAATTTGACTATGATACCAGAAAGCTTATAACCAATCAACCGGCATCATAAAAGTAGTAAACAATCAGGGGTTTTGATTAGTCAAAGCTCTTCCGGTATCATGCCTTTCCAGCATCATAGATTTACCCTACCAAGATATAAATATGTATCAAGCATATTCTTCATTGTCTCTCACCCAAAATGACTACATCATACATGATTATTTGGTGGTTTGGAACCCATGTTTTTGTTGGTTGTACTTGAGTATGGAGATGATAGACCCCCAATTAATTTTACATACACCAGGAAGGGGAAAGGTCAGCTGGCGGCCAGGGGGGGAAATAATTGAACATGGGGGAATTTATGGCTGGAGGGAATAAGGAGAGTTTTTATGGCATTTATAGCTTGTCAGTTGAGAATAGGAAGAGTATAGAGCATTTAGCATTTATAGCTTGTTAGTGGGAATAAGAAGAGTGGGGCATTTATATTTCGGCCAGCAAGGCATTTATTATGGAAGGCAGTTTTGCTATAAGATGTGTATAAGAAGGGGCTTTGGGAGGGGGAGAAGAGAGACTTTTGCTGAGTACAGAACTCTGAGAGTGCTTGGGAGAACCGGCGGTCTCTCGTAGAACTGACCTACTGTAAGTGATCCTCTTTTCCTCTGAATGAATATCAGTTCCCTGCTGAAGTACTAGTGGTTTGGATTCTACTGTGAGTCTGTGAACTGCGTGTCACATTTCTGGGACATATCACTGGTATCAGAGCACGTCTTTCCTCGGCCATGGTGACAGCTAAGGAAGTGGCATCGCAGGTGGAGGGTTTCGAAGAACGCTTGACTTCTCTGCATTCTGAAGTGGATGGCTTGCGTGATGAGATGACAGCTGGACTGTCGAAGATCACATCCCTGGAAGGAGGTGTTCAAAACTTGGTAAGGCGTTTTGATCTGTTGCTGCAGCAACAGTCCTTGTCAGCTCCTTTGTCTACAATTGACAATGTTCCTCCTATATCCGCATCAAGTCGTGCGGCTGACAAAGGGAAGGGTGCAGCTTTCGACAGTCCCGGAACATACTTCTGATTCACTTCCTCGGAAGTTGGAGCTGCCTATTTTTTATGGGGAAAATCCAGACGGCTGGCTTTTTCGCGCAGAGCGCTATTTTGAGATTAATGGCTTGCTTCCGGCGGAACGTCTGCGAGCAGCGGTGGTCTATTTAGAGGGTGATGCACTGGCGTGGTATTATTGGGAGGATGGTCGGCAACCCTTTCATAGCTGGGCAGAATTCAAGGAACTCCTCCTTGAACATTTCCGATCAACTCAGGAGGGAAACTTGCAGGAGCAGCTTCTATCATTACGTCAATCCACTACTTTCAAGGAATATCGTCGCCATTTCGAGGTGCTTTCTGCCCCCTTACGTGACCTACTAGAATCAGTCCTTGAAGCAGCCTTTGTGAATGGGTTGCACCCAGATATCCAGGCCAAACTCCAACAGATGGAACCCGTTGGGCTGATTAGAAAAATGGTTGCAGCCCAGAAAATTGAGGAAAAGAATCAGGCCTTATGGGCCTATCAATCCAGTTCATATCCTCGTGGGCCCGCGACGTCCCTCTCTGGAACCCACTTTAACTCATAGGTTTCACAAGTGACTACTTCTGCTGTCACCCGACCTACACGAGCCGCAATCCCTCCTTCTCCTGCACCAGCCCCTATTGTTAAGGCCCCACCTCCTGCTTTCAAAAAGATGACCGACAAAGAGATGCAGCAGAAACGAGCGAAGGGTCTATGCTTCTGTTGCAACGAGAAATACAGCCCAGGACATCGTTGTGCTCAGAAATCACTTCAGGTTTTATGGGTTCAAGATGACGTGGAGGAACTTGATTCTGATTTGGACTGCACTTCCAAGGACACTGAAATTGCTCCGGCTCCAGAATCAGCCGCACTTTGTGTCTCGTCTCTTGTTGGGTTGTGTGCGGCAAATTCCCTTAAGGTGCGTGGACGCATTTTGTCACGTGAGGTGGTCATATTGGTAGACTCGGGTGCATCCCACAACTTTATCTCCGCAACTTTAGTGGAAGAATTAAAATTACCCCGCACCCCTACACACGAATTTGGAGTTCATATGGGAAATGGTGATGAGGTGAGAACTTCCGGAGTCTACCGTCAAGTTTGCCTCAACTTACCCGAATTGGATGTCATTGCTGATTTCTTTCCCTTAAAGTTGGGTTCTACGGATGTCATTCTCGGTTTTCCTTGGTTAGCATCCCTCGGGGACTCAGTGATGAATTGGGGCAACATGTCTATGAAGCTCAATTTGGGAAGTGTCCGGGTAAAGTTGCAGGGCGACCCTTCTCTCTGTTCATCTCAGGTATCCTTGCATGCCATGATGCACAACTTACAACATGAGGGACAAGGGGTTTTGATAGAATTAAAACAATTGCAGATAGTGGATCCTCCGCTGAACTCTGTTTTGCCTACATCCCCGCCAACCTCCGCCTTATTAGATGAGTTCAAAGATATTTTTGGCATACCTATGGGCTTACCCCCTACACGGGCTACGGAACATGCTATTGTCTTACAGGAAGGCACTTCTCCTATCTCTGTTCGTCCTTATAGATATCCTCAATTCCAAAAAGATGAGATTGAACGTCTTGTCTCTGAGATGCTGGCTGCAGGTATTATTCAGCCAAGTACAAGCCCCTACTTGAGCCCGGTCCTTTTAGTCAAAAAGAAAGACGGAAGTTGGCATTTTTGTGTGGATTACAGAGCCCTTAACCGTGCTACGGTTCCGGATAAGTTCCCCATTCCAGTCACCGAAGAACTTCTCGATGAGCTCCATGGTGCTTCTATTTTCAGCAAAATTGATCTTAATTCGGGCTACCACCAAATTCAAGTCCGCAGTGAGGACATTCCCAAGACTGCATTTCGCACCCACGAGGGCCATTACGAATTCCTTGTCATGCCCTTCGGTCTCACCAATGCACCCTCGACCTTCCAGTCATTAATGAATACTGTATTCCATGATTTCCTCCGTCGCTTTGTGCTAGTATTTTTTTATGATATTTTGGTTTACAATACTTCCGAAGCTGCCCATTCGGATCACCTCCGACAGGTCTTCTCTATGTTGTGCGCCCACCGTCTCTTTGCCAACTCAAAGAAATGTATCTTTGCTCAGCCTAGCATTGAGTACCTGGGTCATATTATTAGCGTGGCTGGTGTTTCTGCCAATCCTTCTAAAATCCAAACCATGGTTGACTGGCCTCAACCATCTTCACTTAAAGCTCTTCGCGGTTTTTTGGGACTTACAGGCTATTATCGCCGTTTTGTGCGTAACTATAGTAAAAAAGCATGGCCATTGACGCAACAACTTAAAAAGGATGCTTTCTCATGGAATGCAGAGGCTGAGAATGTATTTCAGGAGTTGAAACGGGCTATGACGACCATACCAGTGTTGGCCCTTCCAGATTTTTCCCAGCCTTCTTGATCGAGACAGATGCATCCGGGGTAGGACTTGGGGTGGTATTAATGCAGAATAATCAGCCTATAGCTTTTTATAGCCACAAGCTTAGCCCGAAGGCACAGTCAAAATCTATCTACGAGAGGGAATTGATGGCCATTGTCTTCGCTATTAAAAAGTGGCGTCCCTATCTTCTTGGAAGACGCTTTATTGTTCGGACCGACCAGCGAAGTCTCGAGTATCTATTGGAGCAGCGGATTGTCGAAGGTGAGCATCATAAGTGGCTTCTTAAGCTTATGAATTATGATTTCGAGATTCAGTACAAACCGGGTGCCGATAATACCGTGGCTGACGCCCTATCCAGAGTTCCTGCCGAAATGCACTTAAACTCACTTACAATACCTGTTTTTCTTGATTTTGATGACCTTAAGGAGCAAGTTGATGATGATCCTTTTCTGGCCAACATCAAGCATACCATACAGCAGAATCCAGTTGCCTATCCCACCTATTCTTTAGTTGGAGAACACCTACGTTATCATGGTAAATTGGTTCTGCCAACTTCTTCCCCATTTATCCCCCTCTTGCTTAAGGAGTTTCATTCGGGAGTTGTAGGAGGGCACGCGGGTATCCGCCGGACATATAGGCGCATAGCAGCTGAATTTTATTGGCGGGGGATAAGGCGTTCTGTCCAAGAGTTTGTGCAGGCCTGCGATGTGTGTCAACACAGTAAATATGAAGCCATGTCCCCTACTAGCCTTTTACAACCTTTACCCGTACCTGAACAGATCTGGGAAGATATTGTCATGGACTTTATTGAGGCTCTTCCTAAATCAAAGGGGTTTGATACAATTATGGTGGTGGTCGATCGTCTCTCCAAGTATGCCCATTTTATCCCTCTCAGTCATCCCTTCTCAGCTCTCACGGTTGCTCAGGCCTTCCTGCACAACATAGTCCGTTTACATGGCATTCCCCACTCGATTGTATCTGATCATGATAAGGTCTTTATGAGCTTCTTCTGGCGCGAGCTTTTTACCCTGCAGAGTTCAGAATTGCGTCATAGCTCAACATACCATCCTCAGACAGATGGACAGTCGGAGGTGGTTAATCGCTGTTTGGAGACTTATTTGAGGTGCTTTGCGGCTGATTCCCCCTCCCGCTGGTCTTCTTGGATATCGTGGGCAAAAAACAGCTATAATACCTCTTTTCACACTGCTGCGGGCATGACACCTTTCAAGGTGGTCTATGGGCATGATCCTCCTCCATTAATCCGCTATGAGCTTGGCTCTACGGCTAATGCTGATGTTGAAATTGTTCTCCTTCAGCGAGATGCTATACTTAGGGAGTTGTGTGCTCATCTACACCGGGCACAACAAAAGATGAAAGACTCGACTGATGTGAACCGCTGTGATGTTAATTTTGAGGTTGGGGATTCGGTGTATGTACGAGTGCGACCTTATCGCCAGCAGTCTCTAGCTCGCCGAGCCAATGAAAAGCTTGCCCCTCGATTTTATGGACCATTTTCTATTGTGGAAAGAATTGGTGCTGTCGCTTATAAACTTCAACTTCCTCCAGAGGCAAGGATTCACCTTGTTTTTCATGTCCCGCAACTCAAGAAGGCAATTGGCAATCATATCTCTTCTCCCGTGATTCCTTCCACTCTGTCAGCTGATATGGAAATGCTGGTGGAACCTGCAGCCATTCGGGGGGTGCGCCCATCCACTTTGCCTAGAGTTACTGGTTCAGAAGTGCTTATCCATTGGCAGGACCTGCCTGATTTTGAAGATTCATGGGAGCCTTTTGACTTACTTCGTGACCAATTTCCTCATTTCAACCTTGAGGACAAGGTTAGACTTTGGGCGGCGGGTAATGATAGGCCCCCAATTAATTTTACATACACTAGGAAGGGGAAAGGTCAGTTGGCGGCCAGGGGGGGAAATAACTGAACATGGGGGAATTTATGGCTGGAGGGAATAAGGAGAGTTTTTATGGCATTTATAGCTTGTCAGTTGAGAATAGGAAGAGTATAGGGCATTTAGCGTTTATAGCTTGTTAGTGGGAATAAGAAGAGTGGGGCATTTATATTTCGGCCAGCTAGGCATTTATTATGGAAGGCAGTTTTGCTATAAGATGTGTATAAGAAGGGGCTTTGGGAGGGGGAGAAGAGAGACTTTTGCTGAGTACAGAACTCTGAGAGTGCTTGGGAGAGCCGGCGGTCTCTCGAAGAACCGACCTACTGTAAGTGATCCTCTTTTCCTCTGAATGAATATCAGTTCCCTGCTGAAGTACTAGTGGTTTGGATTCTGCTGTGAGTCTGTGAACTGCGTGTCACATTTCTGGGACATCAGGAGATTAATGAATGACTTCTCCAAAAGCTTGGCAATATTCCTATTCCTATTTTTCTGGAAGAAAGGGGTGAATTAGCTTAAACAGAAAATATTCATTCAGATCCTTGGCAATTAAGACATGTCATAAGGGAAGTGAGAAGTCTAGCTAGGGGACTCAATGCATCCTTGGATCCCTAGGCAAGGGTTGAGCAGAAATCAGTTGTATTGGGACTTGTCAACCTAGAAAGCAGGATTTCTTGAGTGTAAAACAGGAAGGATTAGGTGGCAATGCTGTCCTAAATACTTCCTCTTTGTAATTATATTCATTCTTTTACGCATATTTAATAAAATTAAACAGTTAAGAATCATAAAAAACGAAAGAAAAGATCTTTTCTGTGTTCTTGCTAGAAGAATAATTGACATAAAAAATGATTGCATTTGGAATAGATTTCCAATCTATTATTAAGACCATTTTAATATTAAGGAATTCATGTGGTTTATTTTCCAATGACAAGGTCCATATGGTTAATCAATTAAATTTTATAGTACTGAAAGCTGGAACAAATGTTTAAGTTCAAAGCAGTCAGAAAAATTATTTCTTTTTGCCAACAGACTTCAATCCCTGTTAAGTTTTTTCCTCTCTCTTTTATACTCTCATTAATCTTATCCCTCCTTGGTCTGAGGTGTTATCCTATCTTGGCCTTTGATGCTGGTGGCTTTATGTGCTCCACATACCATTGAATAAATAATTTGATTACTCATCATAAGAATAAACACACATCCACAAAAAAGGACTTTCACAATACAGATTCTACTAATGACTCACATTAAAAAATTCACTGAGAGGAGTATCCTTGTGAGATTGAGGCTTAGAGACATTATCCCATATCTGCATACATGATTACCACAACAACGTGAAATAAGTTATAAAAGTTGCAGATAAACAAATATTAACATAAGGAAATATTACAAAAACCACCTTCTGAATATCTTCTCTTAGGACTGGCTCTAAATTCTCAAGTGGAGTCTACAGGATAAAAATGAACAGGTTAAACATTGAAATGGAGACCATAATCTTCATTTCATACTTAAAATACAAGCTGGAAGAGAGGCTACTCTATTGGGTTACAGACCCTTGTTTTATCACGAATAATGAACAGCAGTGTTGTTTTGCGAGGACTAAATAAGCGCATCATGACCTATAATACAAGAAAAGGAATAAAAAGAAAGCAAGATTGTTATAGATAACCAGCGCATAATGGACTATTGATCCATAACAGAGAAACAATATATGAGCACCTGAAAAACTGTTTTAAGAAGTGGTTTATTGGCAGCCTGCTCCCGACCAATATCATGACACCACCTAGAAGAGTATAACTTATGTAAACCGACTGAAAAACCAGTTCAGAAGAATAAATAGAAAAACATGTGGGGGATGTGAACTTACATGTTTATCAGTACAATATCTGAAATTGCCAAAGCAAATAGGGAACTCTGTTTTTCAAAGGCAGTATCATCCTGAAATTGAAAAGAATAATATATTGTTCACTCAAAAGTTTGCAAAAGCATATAAATCCTTTTAAATGATTGGGTTATCAAGAAAAACATTTTAAATGAATTACGTAACTAGAACAAATAAAAAGCAAAACATAATTCAAAAGAAACAACTAGAATCATCCTTCACTCAAGATGGGATGACATGTATTTGATAGGAAAAAACAATTATGTTGGTATATATTTACAAAATATAAGAAAGTACTGTCAGAAGCAGCAAGAGAGAGATAGAGAAAGGAGAGGAAGGGAGGATCACCTATACAGGTTTCTCTAGAATGAATGACATAAACCAGAAAAAGAATATTTATATTAAGTGAATGAACAGGCCATTCTGTCCACTCATAAAAGAATTAAGCACAAATATTATACAGATGATCTATACAAAGTATGATACAATGGTGTTTCCAAGTTACAAATAAAAGTAAAAAACAGTAGTTTCCCTCATCTCTAGTATATTCTTGACACTCCCCCTCAAACTAATGCCAAGGAACAAGCATCAGTTTTTTTAGGAGAAAAGTATGTCTGGATCTTGTCATAGCTTTGGTGAACAAGTCTGCTACCTAAATTCCTGAAAACACACGAGGAAGTGTAATATGACCCATACGAGATAAATCTCTTATAAAGTGGTAATCCACATCAATATGATTTGTGCACTCATGGCAAACTAGATTGGAAGCAATCTTGACAACCCTGAGATTGTTAGCAAAGACAAGTACTTATATGTTTGGGACTTTGATGTAGAAAGACTCTTATGTCCCTAATTAAGTATGGGACACATAACTTAAACTAAGATAGAAGAACAATGCAACTTCTAATAACAGAGTAGAAAGCCTAAAATATTCTCTTGGCTGCTGACTCTAACACTCCCCCTCAAGCTGGTGAGTATATATCATATAATCCTAACTTGTTACATATATAATCCACTCTTTCTCGATTCAATCCTTTTGTAAACAAATCACTCTTTCTATTAGAGACTGAGCCAGCCAATCAGCATCTATGTAACCTTCTATCTCAAGACCACCTCCAGTCTTGTATAACAAACCACGACCTAGGGTTCCCTTCAAATATTGCACAAACTTTAGAACTACACCCCAGTGTGGGATATGAGGATTCTCCACAAATCGGCTTACCACGCTAACCACAAATTATATACTTGGCTGAGTAATCGCCAGGTACATTTACTTACCTACTAACCTTTTGCACCTCCCAGGATCTTCAAACTCTTCACCTACATCAATACCTAATTTGACATTTGGTTCCATGGGTGTTTCAACTAGTTTGGCACCCAACAGTCCTATCTCCTCTAGCAACTCAAGAACATGCTTTCTTTGGCACAAGTTAATACCATGCTTCGACCTTGCAATTTCTAATCCCAAGAAATACTTTAGCTTACCAAGATCTTTTGTTTGAAAATGATAATGTAAAAAAGCCTTCAGTTTGTCAATCCCCATACTATCACTACCAATTATGGCAATATCATCAATATAAACCACCAACAAAATCTTCCTAGCTTCAGACTCATAGTTGAATATTGAGTGGTCAACTTGACACTACTTCATACCAAAGTCTTTTACTACTTCACCGAACCTACAAAACCAAGCACATTGAGATTGTTCCAGCCCGTAGATTGCCTTCTTACACACCTTACCATCCCCCCTGGAGCAACAAACCCTGGTGGTTGCTCCATATACACCTCCTCAAGAAGATCACCATGTAAGAAGGTGTTTTTTATGTCAAGACAAAATAGGGACCAATTATACATTATTGCTAAAGATATCAGAACCCAACTAGATCAATCTTGGCAACTGGAGAGAAAGTTTTTGTATAGTCGACTGTAAACAACTGTGAGTAACCATTAGAAACCAATCGGGCCTTCAACCTTTCTATTCTGCCATCTGGTAAGTACTTCACAATGTACACCCACTTACGTCCTACAACATGCCCATGTCTATCCTTGGAAGTCAGTTACCTTTCTCAGTCTTGTTTCCTACTCTTATCTCCATTCCTTCTTACTCCCAGAGTTTTTAGTTGTGTCTATTTTGTTGATAATTTAGGACTTGGACTAGATAAGTTAGACACACGTGCTACAAAATGCATCTTTCTTGGCTATTCCAGAACCCAAAAAAGGTATAAATGTTACAACCCTAGCTCCCATCGTTCTTTGAATCTTTCCCATTCCTTACCAATTCTGATGTTCCTCCTCCTCCTCCTGTGCTTCCTCTTCCGGTTCCAATTGAAGACCCCATTCCTACAGTTCATGTTGTGTCTCAATTGTCGTCTTCTCCAATGCAAGTTAATACAAAAAGGCCACCAATCACGCAAGTGTATACTCATAGAATGGCACTAGGTCCTCCAATTCATTCCTCATCAACAGAATTAGTAGTTGTGACCCCTCCTTTTGATCTTGATCTTCCCATTGCATTGTGAAAAGATAAACGTAGTTGTACTTCTCATCCTATTTCCCATTATGTTTTTATTGCTTACCTTTCCACTTCCCATCAATAGTTTATATCTCTATTATCTTTTGTTTCCATTCCTAAGAATGTCCAAGAAGCCATTACCTCTCCAGGGTGGCGCCAAGCAATGGAAAACGAATTGTCTACACTGGCACACAATCACACGTGGGAGCTTACCACTCTCCCTCCTAGTAAACATGTTGTAGGATGTAAGTGGGTGTATACAATGAAATATCTCCTAGACAGTAGTGTGGAACAATTGAAGGTTTGGTTAGTAAAAAGGCTACTCTCAGTTGTATGGTGTTGATTACACGGAAACTTTTTCTCCCATGGCTAAGATTGGTTTAGATCGGATGTTGATCTCTCTAGCAACAATGTATGATTGGCCCCTCTTTCAGCTTGACATTAAAAATGCCTTCTTTCATGGTGATATCCTTGAGGAGGTATATATGGAGAAACCACCAGGGTTTGTTGCTTAGGGGGAGGATGGTAAGGTTTGCAAACTTAAGAAGGAAATCTTTGGGTTGAAACAGTCTCCACATGTGGTTTGGCAAATTTAGTGTAGTAAGGGAGTTTAGCATGAAATAGTGCAAGGTAGACCATTCTGTGTTCTGCTATGAATCGAAGGCTAGAAAGATTTTGTTAGTGGTGTATGTAGATGACATTGTCATTAACTAGTAGTTCTAAAAATGGGATTGATAGGTTGAAGACTTTTCTGCATGATCACTTTCAAACAATAGACACGGGTAAGCTGAAATATTTTTTGGAAATAGAAGTTGCAAGATCAAGACATGGTATTAACTTGTGCCAAAGAAAGTATGTCCTTGATTTGCTCGAAGAAACAGGGTTGTTAGGTGCTACAGCGGCTGAAACACCTATGGAATCAAATGTCAAGTTGAGTACTAATGCAAGTGAAAAGTTTGAAGATCCTAGGAGGTACAGGAGATTGGTGGGTAAGTTGAACTACCTGACTATTACTCGGCTAGATTTATCATTTGTAATATGGTGAGTCAATTTATGTAGCATCCTCAGGTTCCACATTGGGATGCAGTTTTAAGGATTATTAGATACTTGAATGGAGTTCCAGGTCGTGGACTGTTATACAAGAATAGGGGAACACTTGAGATAGAGGGGTATACAAATGCTGATTGGGCTGGATCTGTTTCTAATAGGAGATCCACTACAGGGTATTGTACCTTCCTTGGGAGAAATCTGGTGACTTGGAAGAGCAAGAAACAAACTATAGTAGCAAGAAGTAGTGCTGAAGCTGAATACAGGGGCCATGGCACATACTACATGTGAACTAGTGTGGCTGAAAAACCTTTTGCAGGAGATGGGGTTTTCAATTGACAAGCCTATGAAGTTGTACTATTATAACCAAGACACAGTCCACATCTCTTCTAACCCAGTTTTTCATGAGAGAACAAAACATATTGAAGTTGATTACCACTTTGTAAGAGAAAAGGTGATCAATGGAGTGATAAGTACAACACTTGTAAGGTCAGGAAACCAGTGGACAGATTTGTTTACAAAAGGGTTGAGTCAGGGGAGAGTGTATTACATATGTACCAGGCTAGGATTATATGATATATACTCTCCAACTTGAGGGGGAATGTTAGAGTTGACAATATAAGGGTAGTTTAGTCATTTTTCATTTAATTAAAGGTGAGTTGTCTATTTTGTCTTTGTTTAAGTTGTGTGTTCCATACTTAATGAGAGACAAAGTTGTCTTTTGCGTTCTAATGCATAGACTATAAATAAAAGGTGGGTCGGCTAAGAGTGTGAGATTCTACTCTCTGGCCAAATCCTTTCTTTCTCTTCTTCTTCTTCTTCTCTTTTTATTTCTTACGTCAAACCTAGCACTGAACTAGTGTAATCAAACCATTAACAACCACACAAAGCATATTGAGGTTGACAGACACTTCATCAGAGAGAGAGAATAGCCAATGGAGAAATATGTCTCTTTTGTTAAGTCATAAGATCAACTTGTTGATTGCTTCACCTAGGTAAGCTAGGCATCATAGAAATCTATGCTCAGCTTGTGGGTGAGTGTTGAGAATATATATTGTGGGCAAGGTTATTTCAGTTATTCTATATTATTTGTATTTGGGCACCCATTCAAGGGCTTTTATGTAAATTTCATCTTTATATAAAAGGTTTTTGTGGGGTGTGAATAGTAACTCACCCTTTCTCTTAAAACCCTCTTCCTCTTCTTCTCTTCTTCTCTCCCTTCTTCCTCCCTCACTTTTACATCTTACAACTAAATAAAACAAGATACAATGACCACAATACCTGCTGCCTAAAGAATAAAGAAAACAACAGTAATAATAGGAAAACAACAATTAAATAATATGGGACCACTATAAATTAAGTCTAATCTACTGTATATTGGCAAAAGAGATTTAAGAGAGAATGAATTTGACTTATTGACCAGTCTCTTGAAAATCCTTGATAAATAGTGGTTGGACCCTTCCATTTCACTTGCGCTTCCTTTTTCTCTTCTTTGTGCTATTCTCCTTTCTACCAGTTCTCATTCCAAGGAAACTTGGTAGAAACCTATCCCCCCTAAAGTTAGCGCTTTTTGTTAGGAGGTATTCAATGGGAAGTTTAATACAGTTACCAAGACAAATGAATTTTGACATGTTGATCTTGTGGCTGGTCCAAACCATCTACCAGTGGATCCCCCATTTGGTAGATGGTTTGGATCAGCCACAAGATCCCTCCACATAGCAAAAACAGGTGGAGTTTGCAAGGAAGCTCCCTATTTACCTCTCTTCCTTTTTTCCATTGAAAATTCATACTTTAGATCAGAAAACTTACTAAACAAGACTCAAGAAACCGTGGTACTCTTGGCACTTCAGATTTGTTTGAAAGGAGAGAAAGACTGTAGCAGATGGTCTTGAAATTCTGGACTAGGGATTTTTTTCGTATAGCGTCAACTACACTCTGACATAGTTGTTGTTTTGGGGAGAGCTGATCATCCATATCTTGTGCATCAGTGTTTATCCCCTCATGTACTCTCTGGTTTTCAATATATTATACCTACATGTTGCCTTCTCCCATAAAAATATCAAGCAACCATACTTCTGATAAAAACAAGCCACATCAGCCTACCTCATCTTCAATTGAGGGAGGCCCTTGGAACCTCAAATTTCTACTACAGAAGGTCAACGTTTTGGCTACTCTCTTGAACTGCTTGCTTAGGTTGACCATAAGGTGAGGAAACGCTTGACCAGACTCCCGCACTAAAGCTGTTGTAGGAAGAATTTACTTCCCAGGGAAGCACCAGAATGAGAGGTACTTCATTAGGGCCTAGACCATTAGTTTATTTAAGAGATGTCAGCTATTGCTGTTTTGTATTGACATCATATTATTTCTGCTTTGTCCTCAGTAAACGACACTTTTGCAGCAGGGATTTTAGAACAAATAACACTCTTTTGATCATCATTGATCCTACCTCATGTACCACAAACATGCAGTGAACAAGATCTACATTATGAAGTTTCTCTTTAACAGTTACTGTTTTTATGGAATTTGAATGAAATGGTGTCAATAATAGATACTTGGTTTAATGTTTTCATTTCAAGGATGAAGCATATAAACAGCATTTTACCTGTCAGAAGATACAGCAGTAATAGAGCTGACATCATATTTAAGGTAAAACTAAACAACCACCACTTCGACAAGTAATGAGATACATCACCTCCCCTCTTTCTCTACCATCAGTACCCTCCAAATCCATGGCAATTGTGCAAGGTTCAATACCGATACACTTTGCCATCCATATGCCCTTAGTAGTCTGACTCCTGCAAGAAAATGACATTATATTGCATGTCTCATGTTTCCAGTCAATGGCCATTGAAATCAAAAAGTAGATCTACATTTTCAAACACTGAAAAAGTACAAGTCCTACCTTCCCTTGAAAGCGTCCATCTCCCTGAAATTGGTATGGAAAAGATGGTTCATTAGAGTGCTTTTACCTGAGAAAACGGGTGAAAAAGTAGCATCAAGACAAAAATGACAAAAAACAATGATACCCTGCTTATAAAGAAACAATGTTCCTAATGTTTGACAGGGATCAGAGCTGCAGTTTTAAAGACAGGTTGAACAAGAAAATACCATAGGGAAAACCATGGTGGCTCCCACATGAAACCAGTGGAAACCACTAATACCATCATCCCAGACCTACGCTGCATTTTCTTGAACAGAAAGTTTCTATTTTTCTATGATTTATGTTAATTTTCAGATTGTTTGAGGTAGTTGGGCCATTGAAACTGGATACTTTTGTATTTGACATTGTTCATAATGTCCATATGATCAGAAACAGAAAAAGAAGAGAATATATATGATTGTATGGGTCCTAGATTTGATCAAAGTAGGAAATTCTTTAATCTCAATTTAATAAGATTAGGACTGTTCAGTAGGGATAAATGTCCCATGCTTTATATGTGTATTCACCAGCTTTGAAGTTAGTAAAATCCAAGTTCTTTTCTCCCATTGTCTCCTATGAATCTGCTGGGGTTGACATCATTGTGGCAGGGGGTTGATGAATTCAAGCCAATGCTATATAGCTATTCATCAGTGATGATTCCAGCAGGCTGTCTACTCTATTTTCTCTTTTCTACCTTTTATTGTATCATCTTTGGTTTAGAATTTCCAGCTGTTGTCTTTTTATATCTTCGAGAGTAAAAGAGTTCACTTCAAATCCTAACTGACCATCAGCAATTAGCCAACAACTAGTAGGGCCCTTTCTTCCTTCCATAAAATTCATCAAACAGAACTTTCTACAACCCTAGTTTACCCATTTTAACAACTGATTTAGGGAAGCACAATGCACCTTGATATTGCAAAGTTCAGACCTTAAACCTCACATAGTATAATCAACCTAGCCTAACCAGTATCAACTAACGTCAGCCCCAAACTGACCCAATCAACCTAAGGAAAAGCCAAACTACCACCAATGAAAAATGACTCAGTTTTAATCACCTCAGGTGCTACACCAATGATAGACCTTCTGGAGACATGCCACAATGTGCACATCAACATGTGATCATTGACATGTCTACTTGGTGTAACCTGATCACTGGTGGATGCATTAATATTTGGCTGTTATTTAATGTTCAAATAAGTCTTAGTAGTGGTGGAACCAAGAAAAATAAATGTCTTAGTAACAGTGGCAGACTTTTTACATGGATAATAGGTTTTAGTCCCTGTTTGGTATCACTCAAAATAAGCACTTATTAAAATTAGTACTTAAAATAAGTGGTGGGACCCCACAATAAGTAGAAAATAAGTACTTATCCATAGAAAATCCCAGAATAAGTACTTAGTTTGAAAATAAATGCTTAAAAAAAAGCAGCCCTAGGCCAGGTTATTTTAATTGCATATAGAATGAGTGCTTCTTTTTTGGTGGGACAAAACTGTCCCCCAAAAAATTTGAAATACCCACATTACCCCCTCTATATTGTCTTCTCCATTCCTGCGAACCAAAGGTGGCAGCGGTGAACCCAGGCGGAGGCTACGAGCAACCAGGGAGAATTTCACAGTTCTTGTAAGTGAAATCCCCCACTTCTTTAATTTCTCACCGTTTTGGGGATGAAACTCTGGTGTGGTGGGTTCTTACCCATTTTTCTGCCATTTTCTCCTAGACTTGAGTTTGGGAAAGAGGCAAATACAGTTACTCAGTTAGCCAGCGGTGGTTCTTCGGTGGTGAGTTCTATGCTATTTTTTTCTTATTTTTTCCTTTTTGTTTATATATATATATATATATATATATATATATATATATATATATATATAAAATTGACTCTATGCTATTCCCAGCAATGATTTTGGACAAAAATGTTAAAATTCAGTTGTTATTTCTATTACTATTATGATTATTATTATTACAAGAAATCAGTTTTTCAGTTATTTATTGTACTTTCTTATATAAAATCAATTATTTAATAGTGCAACATGTGTGACACATGGGCCCATGTGTGTTGGGAGGGTTAGAATTGTCATTTTCATCGAAATGGTTCAATATAATACTCATAAAATAACATATGTATGTTAATTTAGGGTTATAATTGTCATTTCTGCAAAATAAGTACTTATTGACTAAGTGGCTCACCAAACACTGTATCCAAATAAGTACTTAAAATAAGTGTAAGTGGTTTGGGAAAGGTCCTCCCAAAAACTAATAAGTACTTATTTCTCAAACTACTTATTTGCCAAACATACCCTTAGTCTTGGAATATTGTATAGTTTTTCTCCTTCCTTTTTTTTCATTTTATTAGATAGGTAATAAATAATGCATTCATTGATACCAAGAAAAAAATATAAAGGTAGTACAATCATCAAGATCCAAGTAAGTGGTGCCTGATCCTATTTAGCAGGGCAACCCAAAAATATAGTAACATGCTAATACACCAAAGGTATAAAGAACAGCTAAGTAGGGAAGCTGGGCCCTCAATACATCTCAGATCGTCCAACACCACCCCATTCCAGTGTATTAACCAGTGTTCACTGATCTCTTAACCTAATGGAATGAGTTCACTGTAAATATAAGATCTAAAGCCTCTCTAATGTGATGACTGAATGTCCACAGTCCATCCACCACATCTGTAAACCAGCCTACAATTACCTGTTAGTCTCCCACTCATAGTTGTTAAAATCTTACAATTTACATTACAATAAGATTCACAATTCAAATCATGAATGCAAGGTGTTCCAATTCAAAAATTATGACTGAATCCTTTTCTAATAAAAAGAAATCCTACTGTTCCTTTTTGAATACAACTTGCCTGATTCATGTAATTCAAATTAATTCAATTAGAACCTAGTTCTTTACCTTGTCTAATGCAGTTACTAAGATGTAGCTACTGTTAAGGTGTAACAAACAAAGTTGATGAGTAGCCCTACTGTACAGTCCACCAAGCAGTCCCTAAACTACTTGTTCATGGAAGAGGGGGTTGAGTTCTAGCAGTATCAAAACCACTAGGATCTGAAGAATCTGACAGAAACCAGAGCTGATATCTTCTGGTTCTTGTGCAAGAAAACAGAGAAGAGAAGAGCAGGAAAATAACTAAACTATCTTTATTCCTTCCAAAAAAAAAAATTCTGCCTTACAATCTTTTCTAGCTATCTTAGATAGACCTTACATATTTTGACTTGGAAAACTACTACGAAATCAATATTAGGAAGACTCATAAATTGCTGAAAAAAAACTCTAATGATAAGAACCCTAAACTGACAAATAAATCCAATAAGAAGAAACCTATACTGACAAATAAATCTTATAACAAGAATCCTAAATTGGCACCCAAAAGGGATTGTTCAAAAATAAAAAATAAAATAAAAAAAAACAAAGATATCATGGGACCCACTTGGTTTAACTAACAGGGATGCCTTAGGGATGGTCCTGTTGTTTAAAGAACAGACTTGTGGCCTATTTGGGGTCTGATGGAGGTGGATGGGCTGCAACTGGTTATTTTGGGTGTCACAGGTTGATGCTCTGCATCAGTCACCCCCTCTTGAAAAGAACTCGTTCTTGAGTTCAATGAACCATGCTTGCCATAATAGGGTGAAAGATAATGTGCATTAAAAGTGTTGCTATTTTTCAATCAGTTCATGTTAGAGGCCAGCTACACTTTGTAAGTATTATCATTAATCTAAGCAATAATCTTGCAAGGTCCAATCTTCTTTAGACTTATCTTATGATACTCGCCACTTGGGTATCTTTCATTTGGAAGATATACCCACACTTCACCACCAGCTTCATAGACAAGCTAGTGACAATGTCAATCAACTTGTGCCTCATATTTTGAAAAACTAGCTTCAATATTGACACGAACCTGCTTTTGAATGCTCAATTCTTTTGTCTTCTTATCTTTTTCCAACAACTGGAATAAGAACAATATCAAGTGCTTGTAGAGGATTTCAACAATGTAGCACTTGGAAGGGAGAAAATCCAATTGTTCTATTTGTAGAACTATTAAATTCAAACTCTATCATAGGCAACACCAGATCCCAGTTTCTTGTAGATATGTCCCAATGTTATCACCTCTGTTAGAATTAGCCGGGTGAGGGGTAGATTAGTCTTTTCAGTCAGTTTAAGTTATGTGCTTATGTGGCAGTTCTAATTAGACTTCCTATCCCATACTTAAGTGGGGGCAGTTTAGTCATTGTACTTAATTAAAACCCCTAATCCATATTATGGTCGACTGGTAAGGTTTAGGCTACCAAGTTTGACTGATTTCTTCTTCTTCTTCTTGTTCTGCTCTTTCTCCTTCAGTCTCTTCTGGTTCGAACTGTTGAAGCTACTGAACAAACATGGTATCAGAGCAGGACGTTGCTCTCTAAGTCTGCTCCTCTCTGATCTGACTCTTCTATTTTTTTTCTGGATTGAAAATGGAGAACACAGACTCGACCTAGGTCTGAGAACACTTCGGTCCTTCTTCCTCTGCTCAGAACTTGATTGTTTTTCAAGAAAATAACTTCAGAATTAAGATGATGGTCGACTGAAGCTCTCCATCGAGGTTGGTTATTTTTTTTTCTGTGCTGTTGGTATTTCTAGGTTGAAAACCTTCAAAATCTGCTCGGACTGATCAGAATCTAAAGAACTAGGTTGTTTGTAGCCTTGGTTCTTGGCAAAAAGTCCAAGGACAGGCTGTGTTTACAGTGACCGAATGGTGGGTGAAACTGATACACATATCAGTCATATTCTTTTGTTTTCTTGCTCGCATGTGTGCTGAAAGAAGAGTAGTAGACTGCTGAGGTCCACGACAGCAATGGTGTGGTGTTGGTTGTGTTGTGGTGACTGACATATCCATGATTCTAAATGCTTAAAAGTGAACCCCTAGACCTTGTGTGTAATCAGTTCTGCAGTATGAAGAACAAGTTTTCGATGAAATGACTGAGTAATTTCAGCAGTGGTATGTTGATGGTAAATGGTTCTGCAGTGTGCAGTCCAAGTGTTTGATGTGTTGACTGAATGATTTCAGCTTTAGAGTGTAGTCTGTAATGTGCAGTTGAAGAAAGTGGGGTTGGTGGTATCATAAGTGAGATAAGTCTTGTGACGAGTGTGAGATTGTGGTGTATATTCAAAGGTGAAATAATTGAGATGGCTTCAACTGTAGTTGGGAATGACAACAAAATCGACATCATGCTTTCTTCAGATTATCTAAGTGTTCAAATGACATCCATCAAGTTGAATGGTGAAAACTATGTACCATGGGCAAAATCTGTGGAGGTGTTCTTGAAGGCCGAGAGGAAAGTAAAACATGTGAGGGAGGAGAAACCTTCCTCTGATTCTCCTGGGTTCAGTGATTGGGAACAAGATGATGCACAGATAATGACATGGCTTTGGAACAACATGGAACCAAAGATTAGTGTGAACTTCATGTTCCTAGATATAGCCAAAGAGATCTGGGATCATGCTAAAAAGTTGTACTCTGGACAAGATAACACAACTAGGGTATATCAGTTATACCAAGAGTACTTCAATTTGAAGCAAGGAAGTCAAAGCTTAGAAGAGTATTATGCAGGTTTGAGGAACATCCGCAATGAGCTAAATGTGTATCACCCTCTAACATCAGATGTCCAGATCCAACAACAGCAACGTGAACAGCTTGATGTGACTAGGTTTCTTGTGGGCTTGAAGGCTGAGTAGGAGCCTGTCAGAGCACAGACATTGGGGGGATCAGCTCTCCCCTCACTTGAAGAAGTTTTTATCCATCTTAAGAAGACATCCATTGAGCTGGTGGAACATTCTTCCTTCTCTGATAGATCTGGTTTGGTAGTGACTAAAGGGAGTGGTCGTGGAAGTAGAAGTGGTGGTGGCAGCAGTGGCCCTCCAAGCAACCGTAGTGGACACATGTTTACCCGGGCTAGTGGCCGGACTGGAGGCCGAGAGTCAGGGGGAGGCCGTGGAAAAGGAAGGGGTAATGCTCAGAGAAAATGTACACATTGTGGCTTCGAGGGGCACATAGTTAATTTCTACTATGATTTGCGTGGTCCACCCAACACTTGGGCTAACCATGTTACATCTAAGAGTAGTAGCACAATTACTGAAAGCCAGCAAACTGCACCAACCCCCTCCACACCCACTTGTGCTTCCAAGCAGGAAATGGTGAGTGCACCACGGGCAACATATGAGCAGTTCCTTCAAACATCTCAGCAGAACACAGCTACACTTGCCCATTCAGGTATGACTTGTTTAGCTTCCAAAACCTCACCCTGGATCATTGATTCTGGAGCCTCGAACCATATGTCTGGGACTCTTGATGTATTTTCTTCCCTTTCTCACTCCTCCACATCTCAGACAGTTACACTTGCTAATGGTTCTACATCTCCTATTTGTGGTGTTGGTGATGTTGATCTCTCCTCATTGTCTTTAGCATCTGTTTTATATGTTCCTAAGTTCCCTTTTAACCTTATGTCTGTTAGCATATTAACCAAGTCCCTTGATTGTTCTGTAACCTTCTATCCTTCTTCTTGTGTGTTTCAAGATCTCAAGACGGGGAAGAAGATTGGTGGAGGGCATGAAGCAGGTGGTTTGTATTACCTTGATGGTGGTGGCCCCCCAGTGGCTTTTCAGTCATCTCTTACTCCTCTCCAATGGCACTGCAGACTTGGTCATCCCTCTCTCAAGGCTTTGAAGCTGCTAGTTCCTTCCTTGAGTCATCTTTCATCATTAGATTGTGAGTCATGTCAGTTGGGAAAACATCATCGAGTCTCATTTAGTCCAAGAATTGATAGTCGTGTCTCAAGTCCTTTTGCTTTAGTTCATTCTGATGTATGGGGTCCAGTTAAAGTGGTGCCATACAATGGGTTTAAGTATTTTGTAATCTTTGTTGATGACTTTTCAAGGATGACATGGATCTATCTTATGAAAGACCGTAGTGAATTGTTCTCTCTATTTTTCAAAAATTTCATGCTGAAATACGCACTCAATTTGGTGTTCATATGATTTCAAGGATGACATGGATCTATCTTATGAAAGACCGTAGTGAATTGTTCTCTCTATTTTTCAAAAATTTCATGCTGAAATACGCACTCAATTTGGTGTTCATATGAAAATACTTCACTCCGAAAATGCCAAAGAATACATCTCCTCACCATTTCAGCAATAAGCTAGATGCTCGAGCTACGAAGTGTATTTTTCTTGGCTACTCAAGGACTCAGAAAGGGTACAAGTGTTATAACCCAAAGTTTCATAAATCGTTTGTGTGCCCTGATGTCACCTTCTTTGAATCAGTTCCTTTTTTCTCAGATGTCGGGGTCTCTTCTTCTCCCTCTGTGGTTCCTCTTCCTGTTCCGGTTGTGGACCCCCTTCCCATAACTCCCATTCCTACTGCAGATGCACATCATATGCCTGTTACTACAGAGAGGCCGCCAATTACTCAAGTGTATACCCGCAGAAGTGCTTCGGCCCCTCCTCCACTTCAGCACCTGTCAACAGATCCTACTATTGCTCCTTCTTCCTCAGATCTTAATCTCCCTATTGCTTTGCGGAAAGGTAAACGTACTTGTACTTCTCATCCCATTTTCGACTATGTTTCCACTGCTCACTTTTATGCTTCTCACTGCAAGTTTATATCATTATTCTCATCGGTTCCCATTCCCAAGACTGTACAGGAAGCCCTTACCTCCCCAAGGTGGCGGCAAGCCATGGAAGAAGAACTCTCTACTCTACAACATAATCACACGTGGGAACTCACCACTCTTCCTCCTGGTAAGCACACTGTTGGGTGTAAATGGGTCTATACAGTGAAGCATCTTCCTGATGGGAGTGTAGAACGATTGAAGGCACGGTTAGTGGCCAAGGGCTATTCTCAGTTATATGGTGTGGACTATATGGAGACATTCTCTCCTGTGGCTAAAATTGGTTCAGTTCGGGTGTTGATCTCATTAGCTGCTATGTATAATTGGCCTCTCGTACAACTTGACATCAAAAATGCCTTCCTACATTGTGATCTTGTTGAGGAGGTGTATATGGAGCAACCACCAGGGTTTGTTGCGTTGCTCAGGGGGAGGCTGGTAAGGTGTGCAAGCTCAAAAAGGCAATCTATAGACTGAAACAGTCTCCACGTGCATGGTTTGGCAGGTTCAGTGAAGTGGTGAAGGCCTTTGGGATGAAACAGTGTCAGGTTGATCACTCTATGTTCAGCTATAACTCAAAAGATGGGAAAATCTTGCTAGTCATGTATGTGGATGATATTGTCATAACTGCAAGTGACAGCAATGGAATTGACAGGCTAAAAAAATTCTTACAGGACCACTTTAATACGAAAGATTTGGGGAAGCTAAAGTATTTCCTAGGAATAGAAGTTGCAAGGTCAAAACAAGGGATCAACCTATGTCAGAGAAAATATGTCCTTGATCTACTTGAAGAAACAGGGTTGTTAGGTGCTAAACCAGCAGAGACTCCTATGGAACTCAATGCCAAGTTAAGTGTGGATGCAGGTGAAGAGTTTGATGATCCTGGAAGATACAGAAGGTTGGTGGGAAAGTTGAATTACCTGACCATTACCCGACCAAATATATCATTTGCTGTGAGTGTGGTGAGTCAGTTTATGCAACATCCCCAGGTTCCTCACTGGGAAGCTGTTCTGAGAATTGTTAGGTACCTAAAGGGTGCTCCAGGTCGTGATTTGTTATACCAAAAGGGAGGAACTCTTGAGATAGTAGGGTACACAGATGCTGATTGGGCTGCCTCTATATCAGACAGGAGGTCAACCATAGGGTATTGTACCTTCCTGGGTGGCAATCTTGTAACTTGGAAGAGCAAGAAGCAAACAGTGGTGGCAAGAAGTAGTGCGGAAGCAGAGTACAGAGCTATGGCCCATACCACATGTGAACTAGTATGGCTGAAGAACTTACTACAGGAGATGGGTTTCTCAATTGACAAACCCATGAAACTATACTGTGATAACCAAGCTGTTGTTCACATCTCATCCAATCCTGTCTTCCATGAAAGAACTAAACATATTGAGGTGGATTGTCACTTTGTGAGAAAGAAAGTGATAAGTGCGGTAATAACTACATCTCATGTGAGCTCAGGAAATCAGTGGGCAGATCTTTTCATAAAAGGATTGTCTCGGGGAAGAATAGATTACATTTGTAACAAGCTGAGACTATATGATATATACTCTCCAGCTTGAGGGGGAGTGTTAGAATGTTCGAGTCAGGGGTATTTTGATCATTCCGGTGTATCTTCTTGAATGTGAAAGGTCTATTGTATCTGAGTTTAAGTTATGTGTCCCATCTTATATGAGGGACAAAATTGTCTTTCTCGTAACTCAAGTTTTATGAATAAAAGTCAAGTGGGTCGGCTAGGAAAGTAATTAAGAACATTCTCTCTTCTAGTCTGGCTGAACACTCTTCTCCTCTCTTTCCTCTTCTTTCTCTTTTCTTTCTTCTTTCTTCTTCTCTACTTTGACTTAGAATCAACTAGGGTTTATTCACAAGGAGTATTTTGATCTGTAGCAAGGGAATAAAACCCTAGAAGAGTACTATGCCAGTATGAAAAACCACATAAATTAACTAAATGTCTATCATCCCCCAACTCTGGATGTTAAGGTTCAACAACAACAGAGGGAGCAACTGGATGTCACTAGGTTCTTAGTGGGGCTGAAATCAGAGTACGAACCAGTTAGAGCCCAAATATTGGGAGGCTCTACTCTTCCTACACTTGAGGAAGTATTTGCAAGGTTTCGCAGGATCTCTTTGGGTTCTACAAAGAGTACCACACCATCTAACAGATCAGGATTTGTGGCAGCCAGAGGAGGTGGACGTGGTACTAGAGGGGGAGAACATGGATCTCGAGGAGGTCGTGGTGGTTCTATATTTGGCCATGGTGGTGGTCGTGACTCAGGGGGAGGCCATGGTAAAGGAAAATGTAACTCTACTAGGAAGTGTACGCATTGTGGCAGGGAAGGACATTCGGTGAATTTTTGTTATGATCTCCATGGCCCACCTTCTACATGGGCTAATCATGCAGTAGCTGGTGGGGTTGATGTCAGTGATAACCAACAACCAAATCTCACACCTTCCACATCTTCATCTATTTCCGGGAAGGAGATGATGAGTGTACCACGCGATGAATATGAGAGGTTCCTTCAGGCTACTTCACAACATACTACAGCCACCCTTGCTCACTCAGGTATAGCTTGTCTGGCATCCAAACCCTCTCCCTGGATTATTGACTCTGGAGCCTCTGATCACATGACCGAGACTCCAGGTGTGTTCTCTTCCCTCTCTGAAACTTCCACATCTCAAACTATTTCCCTTGCCAATGGTTCTTCTTCTCAATCTGTGGTGTTGGTAATGTTGACACGACTTCTCTTTCATTATCATTTATTCTATATGTACCTAAATTCTCATTCCATCTTATGTCAGTTAGTAAATTAACTAAGACCCTTAATTGCTCTATTACATTTTTCCTTTCATTTTGTGTTTTTCATGATCTCAAGACTGGGAAGAAGATTGGTAGAGGGCATGAAGCCAGTGGATTGTATTATCTTGACAGTGGTGGATCGTCAGTTGCATTTCAGACTTCCCTCACTCCTCTACAATGGCATTGTCGGCTGGGAAATCCATCCCTTAAGGCACTCAAGAAATTGGTTCCGTTTTTGAATCATTTGTCGTCTTTACAGTGTGAGTCGTGTCAATATGGGAAATACCAATCGGGTTTCATTCAGTCCTAGAGTTGATAGTCATATGTTGAATCCTTTTGCTTTAGTTCATTCAGATGTTTAGGGTCCGATTAAAATAGAGTCTTATAATGGTTACAAGTGTTTTGTCACTTTTATTAATGATTGTTCAAGGACGACATAGATTTTTTAATGAAAGAAATGAGTGAATTATTTTCCATTTTTCAAAAATTCCATGCTGAAATACATACGCAATTTGGTGTTCCAATCAAAGTTCTTCGTTCAGATAATGGTCGTGAATACTTCCTCACTTCTTTTCAACAGTATTTAGAACAACATGGCATCATTCATCAAACTTCATGTGCATCCACCCCTCAGCAAAATGGGGTGGTTGAACGAAAGAACCGTCATCTCCTTAAAACTGCTCGGTTTATTCTTCATCATATGAGTGTTCCTAAACGATTTTGGAGTGACGTTGTGCTTACTGCTTGTTTCCTTATTAATCGGATGCCCTCCTTCGTCCTTCATGGTCAGTCTCCCTTTTCTATTTTTTTCCCCACCTTGTCTCCCTTTCCATTAACACCTTGGATCTTTGGCTGTGTGTGCTTTGTTCACAATCTAAGTCCTGGGTTAGACAAGCTAGATACACTCTCTATTAAGTGTATCTTTCTTGGCTACTCTTGGACCCAGAAAGGGTATAAGTGTTACAATCCCATTACTCGGAAGTTCTATGTCTGTCCTGATGTCACTTTTTTTGAGTCCGTTCCATTCTTCTCGGGACCTGAAGTATCGTTATCTCCACCTTTCTTCCACTCCCTCTTCCAGTCCGTGATCTTGTTCCGGTTGTTCCAGTTGGGGCTGAACTTTCACCATTCCAGTGCAGATTCCTACTGAACAACCACCAATCTAGCACGTGTACTCATCGATAGACACCGACACCTCCTCCGGCTTCTACCTTGTCTATGGATCCTATTGTTTCTCCTATCCCAAAATCTTCCAGCTTGATCTTCCCATTGCTTTGTGGAAAGGTAAACATAGTTGTACCCTACATCCCATTTCTAATTTTGTTTCAGACTCTCACCTTTCCGCTTCACATTACTAGTTTGTTTCTCTATTGTCATTTATCTCTTTACCTAAAGAGGTCTAGGAGGCCCTTATTTCACCCGGGTGGCATCAAGCAATGGAGGAGGAACTCTCCACTCTTCAGCATACTCACACATGAGAACTCACTACTCTTCCTCCAGGTAAGCATGTTGTGGATTGTAAATGGGTGTATACTGTTAAATACTTTCCAGATGGCAGTGTGAAGCGTTTGAAGGCCCAACTTATTGCTAAAGGTTATTCTTAGTTGTATGGGGTGGACTATATGGAGACCTTCTCTCCAGTGGCAAAGATTGGCTCAGTCCTTGTCTTAATTTCCCTAGCAATTATATATGATTGGCCCTTGTTTCAACTTGACATTAAAAATGCCTTCCTTCATGGTGACCTCATGGAGGAGGTATATATGGAGCAACCACCTGGATTTGTTGCTTAGGGGGAGGATGGTAAAGTGTGTAGACTGAAAAAAGCAATTTATGGGTTGAAACAATCTCCTCGTGCTTGGTTTGGGAAATTTAGTGAAGTGGTGAAGAATTTTGGTATGAAACAATGTCGGGTTGACCACTGAGTGTTCAACTATGGTTCAGAAGCCGAAAAGATTTTATTAGTAGTCTATGTGGATGACATTGTTATAATTGACAGTGACAAATTGGGGATTGATAAACTAAAGGCCTTCCTACAAGAACATTTTCAAACAAAAAACCTTAGGAAGTTGAAGTACTTCTTGGGTATAGAAGTTGCCAGATCAAAACAAGGTAAATCTATGCCAAAGAAAATATGTCCTTGATCTGCTGGATGAAACAGGACTATTATGTGCAAAACCGGCCGAAACTCCCATGGAACCAAATGCTAAGTTGAGCAGTGATACAGGTGAAATATTTGATGATTCTGAAAGATACAGACGGTTAGTGGGGAAGCTAAACTATCTGACTATCACAAGACCAGACATCTCCTTTGCAGTCAGTGTGGTGAGCCAATTTATGCAAAATCTTTAGATACCTCACTGAGATGTAGTTCTTAGAATTGTAAGGTACCTGAAGGGAGCTCCAGGCCATGGATTATTGTACAAACCAGGAGGAGGACTTGAGGTAGTTGGGTATATAGATGCAGATTGGGCAGGCTCAGTGTCGGATAGAAGATCTACTACAGGTTACTGCATATTCCTTGGAGGCAATCTAGTGACATGGAAGAGCAAGAAGCAGACCATTGTGGCAAGGAATAGTGCTGAAGTCGAATACAAAGCCATGGAACACACTACATCTGAATTACTATGGTTGAGAAACCTCCTACAAGAAATTGAATTCTCAATGGATAGACCTATGAGATTGTACTATGATAATCAAGCTGCAATTCACATCTCATCTAATCATGTTTTTTCATGAAAGAACAAAGCACATAGAGATTGATTGCCACTTTGTGAGAGAGAAGGTCCTTACTGGAGAGATAAGCACGAAACATGTGGGCTCAGGTGATCAGTGGACAGATTTGTTTACAAAAGGTTTAAACTCGGAAAGAGTGAACTATATATGTAACAAGCTGGGATTATATGACATATATTCTCCAACTTGAGGGGGAGTGTTAGAGTTAGCTGAATGAGGGGTAGATTAGTCTTTTCAATCAGTTTAAGTTATGTGCTTATGCGGCAATTCCAATTAGACTTCATGTCCCATACTTAAGTGGGGGCAATTTAGTCATTGTACTTAATTAAAACCCCTAATCCATATTATGGTCGACTGGTAGGGTTTAGGCTACCAAGTTCAACTGATTTCTTCTTCTTCTTCTTCTTCTTCTTCTTCTTCTTCTTCTTCTTCTTCACTCTCTTCTGGTTTGAACTGTTGAAGCTACTGAACAAACAACCTCTATTTGTCCATTAGTCTGAGCATAAAGTTCAAGGTCATATTTGAGACAATTGATGGTTGTACCACTCAATTTTTTGTTGAAGAATCTCATAAATTCATTAGATTGGCTAAGGACAGCCTCAATACCTACCTTAGAAGCAATGAAGCATCACATTCAAGTACAAATAATTTATTAAAATCGGAAAGCAGTAAACAAGGAACGCTAGTAAGGCATACCTTAATAGTTTCAAAGGCTTTTTGGGCATGTGAAATCCAAGTAAAAGTGTTTCATTTGAGAAGATCTATAATAGGATCCATGATAGTGTTGAAATCCCATACAAAACACCTATGGAAACTAGCAAGAACATGAAAAGATTGGACTCATGTGCTTTCTTAGGTGTTAGCCAATCAACAATGGCTTTAATCTTAAGGCGGAAAAATGAGAAGAAGAAGAATTTGTTGATTGGACAAAATTGTAAGTTCTTTCCTGCTTATGATTTTATGTTTTAAAGCTCTCAAGAGTTCAAGATATCATACACAAACACCCGAGAATAATTAAAACCCATCACATTTTGTCTCTCATCACACTCAACCTCTCGTCAAAATTTCCTTGAAGACCTAGGAAGGGTCATAGCTACCCACATCCTCACATGCAAGGGGAGAAGCCCAAACACCGAGGTAACTGCATGGACATGTGGCAAGGCCCCAATTATCCAAGTGTCACAAATCAGATAATGCTATAACAAACTCTAAAGGGAAATTTTCTAGAAAATGAAACTTTGTAAGAAAAATCTATAAATAACGGTTCCCTAAGAGGATCCACATGTACATCACTACTCCAGATTGAGAACTTCCTTTCCTGCTTCAGATCTTCCTTTCTCAATTGAGACTCTCTCTCTCTCTCTCCCTCTCTCTCAAATCCTAATATCTAAGATCTAAAACCCCTTCCACAACCTCCCTCAGCCTGTCCAAAGGGTTTTGAGAAGAGAAAAAGAAAGAAAGAGGAAAGGAAGAATAGAAGAATAAAGAGGTTCTTTTTTCTCTATTCTCCCTCTGATTAAATAAAATAGAAATTCCATCTTTGTTTTTTCTGTTCTACTTTCCATCTTGAATATTTATCATATAAAGTTAATAACCTTCTTTAGCTGCCAATTGATATGAAATTTCTCTATTAAATACTTATTATAGTAGTATTATTTTTGAAAATAATGAAATTCGTATATGTAAAAGATTTTAATCTTTTAGATGTGATGACTTGCCACATTTTTAGAGGAAATTTAATTTTCTTAATAAAGAAATTTTCTATTTTTTCAATTTATATACGTGTTGAATGGTATATAATACTAGGGAACTAGCCAAAAAGTTAGTTCTTTATATTATAACATTCTTATCACCTAGGCATCGATGCCTATGCACCCACCTAGGCAATTAGGCAACTAGGCGCACCAATGTCACCCAAAATCACCTAGACACCTTGAAAACTATGATTGAATCATAACTAACTAGTTTGATTAGTCAAAGTCCTAGCTGAAATAGAAACTCCAATGGGATTGGGACTTTCCTAATCAGATTAAAAGAGGATTTGGGAAAGATTTTCTGGACTCTAAGGCTTATATAAACCCTTGGGTTGACCAAGCTTGCATCTTCTTGCTACTACTCTATTGAGAGAAATTTTGAGAAAATAATTCAGCACTAGTGAGAGATAGAGAAAACCCAAGATCGCCATTAGGGTTTTATCTCCCAATCTTGGACAACATTCAGACCTGTTCTTGGAGAGGATCAAGGCATGACCATCTCTTAGAGTTATTTGAGAAGAAAATCGTTTCTAGTACATCAGAGATCAAGGAGCAAACTTGGAGGTGTGCCATCTTCATCTCCAGCATTGTACCAGTGGGATTGTGATTGGGTATTCCAACGTGAACTACCATTTAGCCAATCTGCACTAGTGGAGCATCAAAACATAGGTCTAGGAATTTAGATTCTCTTTTTTAGGTCTGAAAAATCTTATTGAAAATCTGAAGGTCAATTCTTCAATCTTGGGTGAATTTTGGTTTTGAAAAACCTAAACCAATGTGCTGGAATTGTTTTCAGCATGTCACAAAATTTTGAATTGGCATTCTCCCTCCCAGCACCATTGGATGGTGGCCATTCTTCAGATTAATCATTAATGTTGTAATGATCAACTTCTTCAACCCCTCATGCAGCATTGCAGCTAGTTGATCCCTAAGATTGTATGAGTTTCTCCCAGGAGAAAAGAAACTACTAAGATTGGCTGCTCTATCACCAACTTGTTTTGTATACTAATATAAGTCTGACTATAATAAATGATGAAATTGAGGACAAATAGCAGAAGGGAATAAAGAAGAAAGGAAGAAGAGAAGAGAGATTGGAGAAGAAACCACTCCAAATCATGGTTGTTGTGTTGCTGTCTACTTTTTATGTAAACTAAGATTAAATGTAAAGGGAAATTACAATCATGGCCCTGATTAAGCAGCCAGAAATAAGAAATAAAAATAAGCCCCATAAGCCCACTAAATCGAACAGTCTAATAAAGACTAAAACTAATTAAGCAAATGGAAAGTCAGCAACATAAACTAACTAGAATCAAAAACAGAAAGAATGTCAAAATAAGGAGAAAAGTAGATAGGAGGCTCAAATAATACTTGGAAAATCATGGTATTTTGTCTCAAATATCATGTCCTTTCACCCACAGTGAAACAGGATGGTAAAGAGGAAAATTCATAACAACCTGAGTGTTGTGGGAACCCCATACAATATTCTCATGTACGAATTTCCTTTTTGGCTGAGGCCAATACATGGATGAATAGGATACCAGAAATCAGCCTCTGGTGACAGTCCTAGCCAGAGGAGAATGGTAAAGCAGGTTTTACTAGCTGAATCTATTAATTCTTTATTAGTAAAAGTGATTGTGATTGTATTATGTATGTATTAGAAAGGAAAATAGGGCTAAGGATTAATGGAGTTGAGGTTGAATTGGTTGGTACCAGAGTCTAACTACTCCTAGGGAATGAAATAAACAGCTAGTATTTTTGTCTACCCATGGTAGCTAAAATAAGGATATTGTTTGGCTTGGAATTCCCATATTTTATATTACCAGGCTTTCTTTTCATGGTTAATCATGGAAAGCAAGTTGTAGATTTTGCATATATTTTGCCAGTAATAACGACCAAAAGAGTTTTGCTAAGATAACGACGACCCCTACTACATGAGATAACTCGTAACGGGGAACAAGATATAAGCATTCCCAGACTCTATACATGAATGTTTAGCTTGTTTTTTATCAATAACTGTAAATTCAATTAAAATATTAAAAGAAAGTTACAATGTGAACAGAGGGCAGATGGAGATAAAGCATCTTATCTCCAAGCCAAAAACATTGAAACCGAGCCCAAAACATTTGAATCCTCCCAACCCCTTCTTTAGCCAAAGAATCAGTCATGCTGTTAGTCGTCCTTTGCACCCATTGAATTTTAATGTCCATGCCTGTGGTTATCCAATAAAACATTTGAAGCCTCCGATAAAACGTGAATGTTTAGTTTTTACCATGTCCCTTTCACAAGGGGAGATGATTTTAAAATATGGAAGAAGTTGCCTATTCAGGTAAGGAAATGATTTGAATTTAAGCATATCCATCCCCCCCCCCTCCCCCTCAAACCCGCCCTGAGAAAGCAAAATAACATATAAGGCTTCTTGAACTGTTACTGATTTAAATTATTAAATGCAGTATATGCAAAACATAATAATCGCATTACCAATAAGAAATGCTGATAATGGCCGGATATATTTCCCCCCATAAATTCAAAGAAATGCTTTAACTACAACAGTAAACTTCACCACCTTAGCATTGTCAATACTAATTTCCAACTCATATCTTAAAAATTCCATCTTAAAGCATATAAATGCGAGGAAAGTAAAATAAAATCCAGCTAACTTTAATAACCTTCGTTTCTACTGGGACCCTAAATGATTATTATAATTGAAATGTTCCAAAGAGAGCAAAACTTACGTAGACAAATTACAAATTAAAGTTTTTGCGAATCACCATGACCTCAATTGATCAGACTCTATCAAGCCCGTTAAACAGAAATTGAAATTTCCTATTAGAAAACATACCGCTGCTCTGCGGGCCCATGATCGCCACCACCGCATAGGAGAGTCCGCATTCAACGAGCTTTACAGTTTTGCTAAAATTTTCGAGGCCAGTGGCATTGAATTCGCCATCGCCGTCGATTAGTTGCGTAGAACAACAATCATCCCCCATTTTTAATCCAGATAAGATGACAAAATAAGCCTATAAATCATTCAAGAACATAGAAAATTAAGGGATCTGCTTCAGATTTATCTGCATTAAGCCAGTATGGATTCTAGACAGAGCTTTCTCGTTTCTCCTACGATCTTTCTTCCTTCTCAGAGAGAGAGAAAGAGAGGGAGGGAGGAGAACCTAAGCTACGTTAAAGAGAGAGAGAACTGTCTCAGCGAACGTTCGGTTTTTAAGAGAAAATCATTTCTTCGTTCGTCGCAGTGTAATCGTTCGTTACGCAGCGTATTACACACGTATTGCTTTTTCATCATTAAAAAAATGAATGTTTTTCCTACTTTTGACATAGAAAGCAATCGTATCGGAACTTTTTTCCGTCAACGTAGCAAACGGTTTATAATTAATCAGGCGGAGGATTTGTAGGGTAGAATTGTAGGTTATACCGTTATATTGGAATCTTTTATCTCAGTTAGAATCCTGCTTACATATTCTCTATACATAGTATTAATTTCCGAGTGCTAAAGGTTCTAATCAAACGGTAGTAAGGCGAGGAGCTACGTTGTCATCTTAAGAAGACGTCATCGTAAAACTCCGGGGTCTTGAATCTTCTTACTTGTAAGCTAAGCAAGAGATGGAATTTGAGAGTTCATCTTCTCCTCACTTTTCGCGCATCACACCGACCCCACAGAACGTATCAGCCGTACACGTGTAACGCCTCGTACTTGTAAATTTTTAACGCGAAGATGTTATGAGACGCGCTCTGTTATGAGCAAGGATGAAATTTGATTCTGATTTTTTTTTATTAAATAGTTCAAACCTTCTTTTAAGTTTTTAACCGTTGCTGAAAGCCTGAAACCTCCCCTGGAAGTTTGATCTCTTCTTCTATAAATTTGTTGACAGTTGACACACCCCAGAGGTAAAAAATGTTCAAAATAACTATGTAGTAATTATTGATGATGGTTTATACAAATTTTATAAAAAAGAGAATAATTTAAAGTTGCAATTTTATATTAAAGCGATTGATATGAAGGGCAAATTTGAAAAATAAAACACTATCAGAAAAGAAATTGGAATGGTGCAATTCATATGAAAGGAAAGTTTGGAAAATAAATATTTTGGTCAAAAGTAGTTACATGGGCATTTTGGAGATTTTCATGCCTCTTTTTAGAAGATTCTAATAAAGAGGGTCTACTTGAAACTATGTCAAGAAGATCAGGGAGGTCAGTGCAATTACCAAACTTTTGGAGATGTTTCAAGTTTCAACAACAACCACAAACTTCGGGGGAGGCTTCAGCAAATTTCCCTTTTCTATTGAAGACAAAAATAAGAGTTTGTTTGGTAAGAGTGTATGCAACAGGATCTCTTGCAAAAAAAAATTCTATGCACATTTTGCAGCCATGGGCATTCAAATGAACATTAGGCTCAGTTTGGAAGGAGTACAAATACAAATATATAGAGTGCAAAATTATGTATAGGCTTAATTTGGAAGGAGTACAAATACAAATATGTAGAGTAAAAGACCTTATATTTTGTATTATTTTGTATGTATTTACGTTGTACATATTTGCATTTGTACTCCTTCCAAAATGAGCCTTTAGGAACACTTTTAGGGTTGCAAATCGATCAATCAGATTCAAAGTAGGGAATATTCAAATCCACTCCATTAAACTATAGATCTGATCTGATCCAATATGAAGATCTGATCTGATCTTATATTTGAATTCGAATTTGATAAGGACATCAAATATCCAAATATGATCCAATCCGATTTAATTTAAAAAATAAATTATTAAAAGGATAAGAAAATATAACTATTTAAATAAAGAAAAAAAATAAGGTTTTTCAACTGTTTTCATCATATATATATACATGTTTTTTATAAAAACAAATAATATAAAAAATTACAAAAAATGCAATATAAATATCATATATATCGGATGGGATGGGGGTGATCCTAATCAATCCGGTTTTTTAATTGAATCCTATTATCCAATCCAACCCGAAAATTCAAAATGGGGATATCCAAATCTGACAAAATAGGATCACATTAGATCAAATCAGATTATGATCTGATCTATTTGCACCCCTAAACACTTCCATATAAATATATTATACATACATGTAAAGGAGATATTTCTAATGTATGGCTAGATGCCGATGAACATGAGGACATCCCATCACCTATTTGTAACTGGATTATGAGCCTGGATCTCCTATAAGTAAAACCTCTGCACACAGTTAAAGAATGGCAATTGAATATCGGGAACATCTCCACATGAATTTAGCATACATGTGGGAGATATTCCTGATGTAGGGTTAGATGATGTGTGTGCAACGTTTTTGCTTGTCAAACATCCGGGCTCTACAAAAAGGGATAGATGTATTAAATTAGGAGAGGACCCAACCCAAAGCATGTAAAGTAGGAGTGAAACATGGGTGCTTCCAACCTAGTCCAACATGAGATTTTGCAATTATTGAGCCTAAGTTTTTGGGCTGTGGCTTGGGCCTAGGCAAAAAAAGAAGGTATATATATTCAAGAGTCCAACTACATGCATTTTTTAATATTTGTTGTATGCTAAATCGAAATTTCAATCAATCACATTAAAAAAGCCGCAAGGCCTATTTCCTTCTCATTGATTCATGTTTTACAAGGTGTACCTTCACATCTAGGAGGTGCATTTACCATTAAAGACTTTAACAATGTTATAGATTAAATTGTCAAGTGTTGTTTTTATCATTGGTTCTTTTTTTTTTCTTCATTTTGCTTCACAATGCAGTTTATGCACCATAGGTTTTGCCTATTTATAATCAACTTTACTCTAAATTTGGGCCATAAATTCATTCAAACCCAACCAACTTGTCCAAACTCATCTCGATTCAACTCAAGCCTAAGCCCGAACCTAGCCAAAGTTGTGTCAGGTTAAAGCTATGGTTGGGCCTAGGGTTGATAGCCTTGGGCTTAACCTTGGGTTGGGTCAGTCACAAACCAGAATTTATACCTTTAGGGTAGGCCTAGGTTGATCTTCAAACTGACCCAAGGCGTTCAAGTTGCACCCCTAATGTAAAGCTATTACAATGGGTTGGGCTAATGGGTTGAGATTTTAAGGCTATAACATAGGATGATCTTATTCTTAGGTTGGGTTGAGGCCTTAAATACTTAATCCAACCTAAGTTCGACCTGAATATGTTGCATCTTCTCTTACTCTTCACACAAAATGCCCAGAATCCAACTAACCTAGTCATGCCCAAATAGGCCCAAGATCATGTAGATGTATTAACTTTTTATTGGAATGTAGAATAATGCCAATATGATGTTATTTATTTATTTATTTTTCTAGAGGGGAAGAGTAAAATATATAGACATACCCTATAAGGGTAGTTACACTTAGGCAAGGTTCAAAATATCGTTACGTATCATACCATATCGGCCAATACGTATCGTATCGTGGCCTTCCCAATACGCTCCTACATGGAATATTTTGGATTAAACCATGGTTCAGAGAGTAGCCAGCCTTAAAACAACCCCTCTGAACCAGATTTAAAAAAAATAAAAATAAAAAAAGCATCGATACAGGCCGATACACCTTACTAGCGTATCGAACTGTAATGATATATACTTTGAACCTTGCACTTAGGTCCTTGAACTTTCATTTGTGACAAAAAGCTACCATGTACTTTTAGGTTCTAATACTTGTTCTTGTCGTCGACATTTCTTTGATTTTGAACTTTTATAAGACCATTTTGTCCTCTCATCTATTGCATCTCTAAAATCCAAGTTTTAAACTTCTCCTATATCCTTTTTTCTCTTTTTTATTTGTTTAAGAGAGGCAAAATTAGTGGTAGAACATCCACCATTGTTGGTTCAAATTAAGAGGGGTGCTCTCTATATGCTAGAATCAACAATGCTGGAGACTCTACCTCTTTCAACTACCTTCATCTCTCTTTTAAACAAAATAGGATGCAGAAGTTGGGGACACTTCCTTCCATGTCATTTTTATTTTCCATATATATATATAATATACTTGTTATTTTCCATATAACATAATATAGGTTCATTCTGTAGCAGGAGCAGAACTTCAAAAGTAGATCAAAGGGATTTACCATTTTGATTTATGAAATTAGGCAGATGGATGGATTAGAATTTGGAAATACATTCCAAACATGTATCTAATACAGGTAGGTTGGGGTATTTTAAGGGACAGGTGTAAACTTTTTTTAAGTATTCATTGGACTTGCTTACAAAATTTTCTAATTATTCATTGACGTGCTTAATGTTGTACCTACCGGTTAGTTTTTATTAGGTATCATATCTTTCGGTATTATAGTTAGATTATTGAAATGTAATAGACAGATTATCTATGAGGTTGTCTTTGAAATGTAATTGACAGACTATAAATGTGTTGTCACATCACATTATATATGGGATTGATCATTGACCTTAAAAGGTCCAAAATTTACATTTCAAGTGGAAAAAAAAATTTAGTGGTGATAGTCATTCCACTTTGTGGCTAAGAAAAATAGAGAAAATATCTCTCTGGCATCAATACAAAATTAGTATTTTAAAAATTGATTGGTTTTTTTTTCTAATTTAATATATGTATACATGTATATATGTATGTATGTGTGATAGTTTGAAAATATACAACCTGAATTATGGATCCTCTGGCCCATTAATTCTCTTTTCAAATAGTTTTTCTTTTGAAGACAGGCTAAAATCATATTGTCGTAAAAGTAGTTTACTACATTTTAGGAAAAAAAATCGGTTCAAAGAATTCAGCCTTCACCAATCATTCGAGTGGATTTAAAGTTTTTGAGGAATTTGGGGTTTTGTCATTTTTAGTTCCTGTTATGTTATTGAGTTTACATGAGTATATTCAATCTTTATGCTATCCCAATGAATTTCCCTAGGATTCAGGCTGATTTGGGATGCCGGAAATGAGAATATTCATGAGAAACGATTAATTCATCCAGTCCATCTAATTGAGAGGGTAGATAATTTTATCCTTCCTGTTCCAGAACCATCTCTGGTAGCTAAAGCCCAACCAAGGGCCTCTTCCTTTCAAGCTACTCACATCATGTTTACTGATGGAGCCTTCATGGCCTCATCAGGGGAGGCTACTATTGGATATGTTCTTTTATCAAAGAATCTAACAACTATTTTTGCAGAAAGAAGAAGAATTCTCGTCGTTTCTCCAGCCCAGTCTGAATGGTGGGCGTTGATCGAGGGATTGAAGAAAGCAGTCAGCCTAAGTATCAAATCTATACAAGTATTTTGTGACAATATAGGATTGGTGGAAGCTATCAATAGTAATATGGAAGACCACTGGGAGACAAGCTACTTGAAAGAGCATGTTATATCTCTTTTCAGTTCTTTTGATAATACTAGTAGAATGGCCCATGCGATGCATCGGATCTTTATTGGGGGATCGTAGAAATAATCCTCTAAATCTTACTTGCATATCTTAATAAATAGTTCTCTAAATGCTTCATGTTTCTAAAACTTTCAGTTATCTCTACATAACAGTTTCAATCACTTCATTTTGTTTACCTTTAAATTCTGAGAAAAGGTCGGTTTGCTTGAATTGGAGTTAGTAGATGTTGCATTGGAGTGGTGAACAAGATATTTGTGTTTTTTTAAGTGTAGCTCAAAGCAGTTGATCTATTCAACTCTGATAAATAGAATACTTTTAAGTGTAGCTCAAAGAACTTTTCCTCTTTTATGATAAATAGAAAAGTTGAGGTGCTAATTCTTAGGTTATTTTTATCTTATTTGTTTTTTTTCCAGGTCCATACCACATCAACTATGATGAATAGAAAAGTAGTGCTATTTTCCTCTTGTTCATTTTCAGCATTAAAAAAATTGTCCAATGAAGAAGAGGAACTTCTGTTCGCCAATGCTAATATTAGGTAATATCAGGATGTTCGCCCTATCGGACAACCCGACATTTGCAACTTTGCAAGGGTGAGAATGGGACAAAAACGCATTTGTTATTTAGCCCCACTCTCATTTCCAATTTCCAAGGGTAATATTGGAATTGTATATCAGAGTTTTAGACCATTTCCAATTCCTAGTTAAATACTGTAAAAATGAAAAATATAGAGGGTAAAAAGGGAAAGTAAAATCAGGTTTTTTAACGCAACAATTATTATCATCCTCATTTTTATAAATAGTACATATATAAATAAAAAAAAGGAAAAGTAATAAGAAAAGTCAAAACTTGAGTGTTAAAGATGAAATCGGATTCTGATTCCACCGAGAATAGGAAAGGAACTCTGATTCCAATCAACTAACCAAAGGGTTTGATGATTCCAATTACAAACCCTTATTCTCATAAACCAAATGTACCCTTAATACTTTTTACATTTTTGAATAATTTTTTTGTCGGTGTAAATGTCAAATCCTATTTTATCATATAAAACAAATAAAATCAATAGTTTAAAATTTTTAAAGTAACATTAGGTTGAAAAAATGATGCATACCTAACCATATGCTCCGATACGTATTGATAATTAAAACCTTAAGTGAACAGTGAGTTAGGACAAAAACAAAAATTGAACTAGGATAGAAAAGGTCTAGGGACTTGGCACAAAAGTTGTAAAATTATCTGACAATTATAAAAAACTTTGAAATTGGAAAACAAGTCTTGGATAAGAATTTTATTAGTGAAATTTCATAGGTACAATCATACCCATATTGGGTAGCTTTAAAGAGTGACCAAGAATGGTTAGGTTTGGAGTACATTTGGGACAAAAGAACTTTAGCTTTTTGGAGAAAACTCAAAAACTAGGAAATCTAGGGTTTTAGTTGGAATGTTAGGATGATGTTTAGAAGGACGAAAGGATGTAAGGATATATAGGGGAGGCATCCAAGTTATGGGAGGACTTGGAAATGGTTTGGCAAAAATAGATGAAAATAGCTAAGGTGCAAAATTTTAGGCGGTTCTATTGAAAATTAAAGGAAATCTGACCTAGATCAGTTCTAATCCTTTGAGGATTAAATGAGCATCTTGTAAAGAACTGATTGTTGTTGATGGTTGTAATTGCTTCTTGAAAGATTAAGATGCTATTTGGTACCATGGCCATTTATTTTGTTTTGCATGTCTTTCAGAAACAACTACACAATGGCAAATCATTTTTTTTCTTCATTTTTACATTTTTTATGTTTGGTTTGGTTTATAATTGATAAGTTGGCTAAGAAATTTTCCAGCATTTTATAACCACTGTTTGGAACCAGTATCGTTTCTTTGAAAAAACGGCACCGATATGTTGATGTTTGGTTATCCATTTTTTTCGAAAATGTTTCTTAGACCACACCTTGAAAATTGGGAAAGGTCAAAGGTGTAGTCTAAGAAAATGTCCTTTTTGGTGTTTTCTTATTTTTTTACTATTACTAGCAACAATATGTTGACATGGCATTGAAAAAGGCCTATGTGGCAATAACAGCAATGGTATCAAATAGAAAAAAGAAAGAAAAAGTTTTCTAAGAAAACGACATGCCAATACAACACTGTTTTCTAAAAAAAACACCTCTTAAAAAATGACATTGGTTCCAAACACCACCATATAGTAAATCTGTTTGGTAACCTATGTTTCAAATAACGTTGGTAGTTCATACTAGCATTTTACAATACAATTTATATGGTGAAAGCAGAATTTCATCTTCAATCAGAGATTATTTCTAATCTAATACCAAATCAAACAAAACACTATTGAAAATAAAGTATCATCTTCCATCAAATATTGTTCAAACACTGATCAAACAGATTATCATCTTTAACCTAAAAAACAACATTTAAGGATCCTTGCATTGGTAGACTCCAAATTTAGTACATCTTCTATTGAACATTGATAAAAAAAAAAAAAACTGTTGAAATGGATATCAAACACCATAGAACATGCATATATAGCAATAGGTGTAACAACAATAAATCAAAACAACTTCAAATTAGAGAGCGTACCTCACCTTAAATCAAACACAAAATGTGCCTCCTTGCTTCTTCCTACAATAAAGAACACAGTGATTAGTTACTAGAAAATAACGCCATAAAAATAAAAAGATGAGGTCGAATGGAATTTGTCTTCTGTCTTCCAACACCATCTACAAAAAGAGATCGATGGTTTTGACTCAGACTACAACTTGGGATGGGTTAGGGTTGGGTTGTCCAACAAAGTTAAGTCGGGCTAGGGTTAAGGTTGAAAAGTATGAACCCAACTTAACTTTGGATTGGGTTAAGGTTAAATCCTTGACTAACCCAACCAAACCTGAACCTGATTTAACTTCATATTTTTATGTATAAATATTATATAAATATGTACTTATGAATTAAGGCCCGTTCGCTTTTTGGTAAGTTGTTTACCCGGGTAAATGCAATTACCTGGGTAAGTTTTTCCTAGGAAACACTTACCCAGGTAAGTGCATTTACCCATGTTCTTTTATTTCTTAAGTAAATAAGGTAATAACCTTTTTAGTCATAAAAATCCATTATTAAAAGGGCATTTTTGTCCCATTCAAGTGTTAACAACTTTCCTCCTAGGTGGGAAAGTTATTTACCCACCTAGGAAATGGGTATCACTTACCCAGGTAAGTGATATCCAGGGAAAGTTTATTTTCCTAGGTATCACTTACTAGGGAAACTTTCCCTGGTCCCCACATTAATCTGAAAAATGAACATGAGATTCTTAGTCAATGGGAACCGAGATCCCATTGACCAACATTCCCCCTCTCAAAATCCAGAAAAAGAATGCCCCCTAATTATTTATTGTTAGCACCAAATTTTTTGCTTCGTTCCTTCGCCTTACCTCTTTATACCCTCTTTTGAGACTCCAAAATTTGAAAACAAGACCATACCAATCTAAGGCTTGTCGAAACCAAAAATTCTCTATCACGTGTAAACCACACAAGTAAGCTTAAAAATTAAGAAGAACATCAAAATTAACATTTGATAATACATAGGCTTTAGTACTCCTGTCATACGCAACCTTTAGACTTAGGAAACCATAGGCTTAGATATACATTAAATTTCATGTCCAAACCTTAAAAATCCATTGTTCACCACATCAACTTTCCCTCCAACAGTTCCAATCTACATAGTGTCAGAGCCATAACTCCATGAAATTGAATCCAGCACATCCATTGCCTTGGAGATAGTAAGATACGATCAACCCACAAATTCCACCACAATATGACAATCAACTATAAAAATACTAAGATTCCATTTCACCGGCCTTTGATGAATAGAACTAAACAACCAAGATCAACAAATTCCTTCTCAGATTTGAACCTTCCACCTGACTCCTCATCCCAATCCATGCGCACGTGTCATATTTCAATCCAAAATTCCCTTATTTGACCCATCAATAAGCCTAGATTTAGTTTCAGCAAATCCCATTGATTAGAGTTGTAGATCTCCACCATCCAAGTTTTATTTGACCAATTAGACCTCACTACCATGATCAGAAACCCAAACTCTAGATCTCAAATTTCAAGACCAAACTCTTCCATTTGAGTGAAAACTATAAACTAAAATCTTGATCTGAATTAAACCTTTCAATCCACACCTCAGATTAACAATCCGAATTTTCCATTAAATTTAGGATGTTTAGAAATTCCTACCTACCAAATTTCATTCCAAAATTCTTTTGTTTGATCCACCATCAAGTCTAGATTCTTGTTTCAATTAATCTCATTGATTAGAGCTTATCAACCATAGATCTCAATCAACCCAATCTTATTTGACCAATCAAACATCACCACTGTGTTCAAAGACCTAAGAAACTCCAGTACAACAAATTTTAGGACATAATTCATCATTTTGACCATTAAACTAGAAAGATTTTGTTTTGACACGCCAAATTAAATCACCCCTTCATCTGCCCCAACCTAAGACCTCAAGAGAGTTGGGGCTGATGTCATCCCTTCACTTAAACTCCACTGACCCATTAGACTAATTAGGCCAAGCCAAATAGACCAAAAGAACCCAAAAACCCCAAAATAACCCTTCTTGAACTTAGAAATTAACATAAGGTCCATTATGGCCACTTTAATTTTATGTTTTCTATTGTTGAGAGGTCAGATTTTTACTCGGCATGAACGGGTTCGAAAATTATCCCATTAGGCATGAGAAACCTAAGAAAATCACTGAGTAGAGTGATGGAGAGTTAATGGTAAATCAATGACCTTTGATCAATGGGGGCATGTATATTATAACATCAACTTAGTCATAACGTTTAAATAATTAAAACAAAAAAAAATATGATTAAGATATTTTCACTAAAAATTTAGGAAAAAATAGATACATCTCACAAACATTATTCTTAAGTATATAGGAATCTAAAAACTAAAAAGAAAGGAAAGGAAACATTATTCCTATCATAGCAACAGTTAGAATGATTTTGCATAAAAAACTAGGGGCTATAATTTGTAAAACACCAAGGGAGACATACTCTTTTCAAGAGTATTAGAGTGAATGGAGATGGAAAGGACTTTCCTTGGTTCATCTCCCCAATTTCCTCCCCTATTATCCAACAACATGCTATGACCCTCCAACTCTAAACATTAAAAGAGAATTGGTCATTTGAATGACCGTTTTGCTTTTCAGGGGTAATGTTTGTCGGTCATCAGATTAGGATAAATACGAGGGTATAAGGACCACTTCGCTTCTTATTATTTTAGTTTAGATTTTAAGTAGGTCATATGATATGGGTGTCATTATTTGACCCCTTAGGCCCTTACTAATAATAATAATAATAATAATAATAATAATAATAATAATAATAATAATAATAATAATAATAATAATAATAATAATAATAATAATAATAATAATAATAATAATAATAATAATAATAATTCGGCTGGGCCAATGGCAAGCCTACGCGCGTTAGGTGGCGAAGCACAGAGCGGAACTAATCGAGTCGCGGGCAGAGCCGATGTCAGCACCTCACGCTAGACCAATCAGGGCGCACACTAGGCTGGGCTTGGCAGGCCTCGCGGAGCCAATCGTGCGCCCTCACCTAGCGCTCCCAGATGATCACGTCCTCAGTACGGACTGCATCCAGGCCATCCGAGGTCGCCTGCTCCCTGGCAACCTCAAGTATAAATAGGAGGCAACCCCCTCCAGGTAAAGGGAGGAATACTCCAGTTCTCTACCTCACTCTTGAGATTATTTGCTCTCCTGTGACATTCTCGTCTCGGGTTATTTGCACCTTGACCGTTGGATTCCTTGTCTCGGGTTTTCACCCGAGGCCTCTGACATTCTCATTCCCTATAGAACTGATACCGGGATCCTCATCCACCTCAGGTACCGGATACAGCGGATATCGGACCACGGACCACGGACCTCCCTCATCTCGGACTCCACTCCTCGGCCATGCCTGTCTTCGGACTTCCAGTACCTCGGGTCTACTTGGACTTGGGGTGAATTGATAGTGTTGACCTCAACCAATCCGAGCAACAACAACAACAACAACAACAACAACAATAATAATAATAATAATAATAATAATAATAAGGGTAAATTTCTTAAACTACCCTTATAGTTTAGCTATTTGACTAGCTCTACCCTTACTATTTACATATTGTCTTAAAGTATCCCTACTATTTCCGACAATTGTCTAAAACCTCCTTTACCGTTAATTCTCCGTTATAAACTGTTCACATGTGGCATCACATGACTGATATATTTTTTAAAAATCTCCAAAATACCCTTTTGTCACAGAAAACTCAGGGCACTGAGGTCGAGAGCATTTGGCGACGAAACGTGATTTTGCTAGCCATGAACAGGCTTCAGAGGGGCCACTCTGAGTGAAAACCCCCATTGCCATTAGCTCTGCAGTATTCTTGGTAAAAATGCTGAATATAGCAAGCATGGTGTTCGTATCTTTTCAGGAAAAACTGGTGTACAGGATTGGTTTGCTGCAAGCTAGCAAGATGTATACTTGCAAACGCAAACGAGAGCTTCTGTTGCTGCTGGTTTTGACTCGTCTTCGAGCTTCTTGAGATCACAGTAGCCGAACGCAGCCTCTTGCAATACGTCGGCCTTGTGCTCCGGCCAATAGAAGTGCTTCAGGACTACCTTTTTCATCCACCTGTTTGAGAAAAAACGCTACAACATTGTAAAAGCACATTCTGGGAATTGGTGTGGGATTTTGTTTTTTCAAATAAAATGGGATTGGGGGACCAGAGAGAGTTGGAACCAGTTTGCCTCAAAGGAAGAAAGAATTCAGAAAAGGAAAAAGTTGAACAGAGGCTAAAATGCTAAATTCCCCTCGAGATCCTTGAACATACAGCAGGTCCGACGTCACTAAAAAGCACTAAGGGGGCAATTTGACCAGAAAATCTAGGCTGAAAAGTGAATAGGCATAGAGACTAGGAAGTCAAACAATGTATGTATGACACTATCACCCCTTTACGCACAGGAACGTAACACAAAACCATAGGGTAGTATGGTCATTTCGATTATTATCATATACATCAGTGAAAATTTCCTAATTTTGAAACTGACAACACGGAACAGAATGGTACAAGAACTTACTGCGAGCAAGCAAGCAGATCGGTTCTTGATTTCGCCGATCACGTTCAACACGTTCGTTGCCGTCGGAACATTGGAGAGGCCGGCGGCAGATTCCTTCCTTGAATCTCTTCACATCTGGGAGTGATATAACTCTACCACTTCCGAACCCGTCTCACATTTGCTGCTGAGGTTTTCATCCCCTTCGCCGGTAATGGTGGTGTTGGATTTTAATCTCATCAGAGATTAAATTCCATGGGGTTTGATTGATCAATTACATGAAAAAAATGTACGATGCTTGTTATTGTGAACGCGCACGCATGCGAATGCACGCATGTGTGCGGCGCAATGAGATGCACTTTGCTCGCTTGCGAAGGGCGGTAGTAGATCGGTTCTTGATTTCGCCGATCACGTTCAACACGTTCGTTGCCATCGGAACATTGGAGAGGCCGGCAGCAGATTCCTTCCTTGAATCTCTTCACATCAGGGAGTGATAGAATTCTACCACTTCCGACCTCGTCTCACATTTGCTGTTGAGGTTTTCATCCCCTTCGTCGGTAATGATGGTATTGGATTTTAATCTAAGTAGATATTAAATCCAATGGGGTTTGATTGGTCAATTACATGAAAAAAATACACAAGGCTTGCTACTGCGAACGCGCACGCACACGTGTGCATTCATGTGTGTGGTGCAATGAGGCGCTTTAGAGGCGCACTTTGCTCGCTCACAAAGGGCGGTAGCAGATCGGTTCTTGATTTCGCCGATCACGTTCAACACGTTTGTTGGCGTCAAAACATTGGAGAGATTGGCGGTAGATTCCTTCCTTGAATCTCTTCACATCAGGGAGTGATAGAACTCTACCACTTCCGAACTCGTCTCACATTTTCTATTGAGGTTTTCATCCCCTTCGCCGGTAATGGTGGTGTTGGATTTTAATCTCATTAGAGATTAAATCCAATAGGGTTTGATTGGTCAATTACATGAAAAAAATACATGAGGCTTTCTACTACGAACGTGCACACATACGTGTGCAAGCATATGTGCGGTGCAATGAAGCGCTTTAGAGGCGCACTTTGCTCGCTCGCGAAGGGCAGCTTTGGCTTTTGGTGCGAGGCTGACCGTTGATGTGATCAACGGTCACAATTCGATTAGGTGTGATCAAGAGGCATCATTCAAAGTTAACAATCATTAACTGTTAACTACCTTTTAACGGTCACAATTTTTGAAATTGTGATTATTCAATGAGTTTTTTTCTAAACCGGCACTTTCCTCTGAATTTTTTAAGGAGTGTGAATCAATCATTTGCACACACAATTTCGAAAATCACTTTGTCTTCTCTCTCTCTCAGTCCGGTCTGCTACTGTCTCACAGAAGGTTTCTTCGAAGACTCTTCAACTTTGCTAGTTGTAGATTTTCGCCCAAGGCTCTGTTGTATCATGGAAATGGATTTTCTTGTAACCCAACAACAAACTCAGTGAAACTGAGTGGGGGAAAATAACGTTCTAAAGACAGTGTCTTCAGACGTGGCTCAGATCTTCTCCTCCAAGTCTCAATGACCCCATTTCCAAACAGGTGGCAGTGAGGGGGAAGAAAAAAGAAGAGGGAGTGAGAGAGACAAATTACATAGAGGACAAAGGGGGAAAAGATTAAAGTTCTATAATTTTTTGTCAGTTGGTTTTATTTTGAAAATTTGAAGAATAGTAGAGGGTAAATTTGATATTTTGTATTTTTCTGTTAGCATTTAATGGTGATATCAATTATTAGGAAACTTAAGGGTACTTTAAGACAATATGTAAAGAGTAAGGGTAGAATTAGTCAATTAGCTAAACCATAAGGGTAGTCTAAAAAATTTTTCCTAATAATAATAATAATTATAAAAAAATATAATAATAAATCAACCTCTAGTTACTATTTTATTTGAATGTGGGCAAAAATGTGAAAAAAATTTAAAAATTTTCATTACTATATAAAATTTTTTCAAATTTCAATAAAGGCAATTGCCTACACTATCATATACGCCTATGTGGGGAGTGGTGTACACGAGCTCCAAGGGTGGGCGCCCTTCAACTATTCAATGTCATGCTCATGAAAGGAGTTACATTTAAACAACTCACCTAGGTTAAATGAGTTTTGAGGTAATAGACATATGCCTTAGCGGGAGGCCAACATGTGCTTTAGTCGACATAGGGGCCATCACAACTTCATATCTATTCCAAACCCATTTAAGGCATGACTCATAGAGTAAGACTCTAAATTGGCACTTGGGATAAGGAGATTGATCTCTCTATTGTTCATATGGACGATTTTAATGTTGTCCTAGGATGGCATTGGTGGTAGTATTGGCTCCATACCTAAACACCTTACTTATACTAGATAAACAATCACTTTGCATGGTTACCATGATCATAACAAGAAACCCAACATTGAATTGTTGTTGAAGCAATGTTCAAAAAACCAGACCGAGCATAGAATTGGAAAAGGGAGAGGTTCACGGGTCAAAGGTTCAATTAGGGTCAAACTGGAGTTCGAACCATGATGATGTGGCATATACATATATGTTACGGGTCATATAAATACTATATATAATATATTTTAGGGTAAATTTCTTAAACTACCCTTATGGTTTAGCTAATTGACTAAGTGTACCCTTACTATTTGAAAATTGACTAACACTATCACTACTGTTTTTGACAATTGACTAATCCTTCTTAATCATTAATGTGTGCCAACGGAGGTGTGAAAAAGACTATTTTACCCTCCACTATAGATTACTCAGATCTCTTCCTCTCCCTCTCATTCTCTTCGTCGAAATTGCCAAAACGGCGAATGATGACCAGATCTGGGTTCCTTGCAAATCTAAGAGATACTCAGATATGGGTTCCTTACTCGGATCTCTCCCTCTCCCTCTCATTCTCTTCGCCAGAACTGCCGGAACGGCAGATGATGATTGGATCTCAGATATGAGTATCTCTTAGATCTCATATCTGGGTTCCTTACTTAGATCTCTCCCTCTCCTTCTCATTCTCTTCGCTGGAATTTCCAAAACGAAGGATGATCACCGGATCTCAGATCCGAGTATCTCTCAAATCTCAAATCTAAGTTCCTTGTAGATTTGAGAATATGAGAGATACTCAAATCTGGGTTCCTTACTCAGATCTCTCCCTCCCTCTCATTCTCTTCGCCAAAACTGTTGGAACCGTAATAACGGAAACCACCGGTAGAGTGCAGTGGCAGATCTCCCTTGTTCTCCCTTTTTTCCTGTGTGTTTTAGCTAGACCAAGCGGCGGAGAGTAGCAGCGGATCTCCCCTGCTCTCATCTTTTCTCCTGTGTGTTTTAGCCGGACTAAGCGGTGGAGAGCAGCAATGGATCTCCCCTGTTCTCCTTTTTTTCCTGTGTTTTAGCCAGACCAAGTAGCGAAGAATAGCAGCAGATCTCCCCTATTTAGGGTAAAGGAGAGAAAGAGGGAAAAGGGGGGGGGGAGAGAGAAAGAGGGGAGGCCGATGGGGAAAGGAGAGAGAAAGAGGGGGAGGTCGGAGGTGGAGGGTAAAATGAAAGAGGGAGAGGTCGAAGTTGGAGGGTAAAATTGGGTATATGTCATGAGCCTATGAGTTTTGACAGAATATTAATAGAACCTAATGGTAAGGGTAGAATTAGTCAATTGTCAGAAATAGTAGGGGTAGTGTTAGTCAATTTTCAGACAGTAAGGGTACACTTAGTCAATTAGCTAAACCATAAGGGTAGTTTAAGAAATTTACCCTATATTTTATAACTTCTAATATATTTAAATATGGTTATTAGATGGCAATTTCCTTAAGTTTTAAAGCAAATGACTAGGGTTCAAGCCTCTTAATTTACATTTTCTTAAAATAGGTGTATAATAAAGTAATATGTACAATAAATAGTCATTAATTAATACAAGTAAAGAGGTAGACTAATGGTAATTAAGCAATATATGGAAATTAGAAGTGATGGGTTCAAGTCTTACTGAATACATTTTCAAATTTCTATTCTTAAGATCGGTTCATTAGTTTTCAGGTTAAACTAGCTAGTCATTCAGTTTTTACTTATTTTTTATCAAGTGCAGTTATTGGGGTATGACTGGCCAATCCAGTCCGATTTTCTAAACACTGGTCGAGAGGACTACTATTGTAGCAGTAACAACCATGACGAGAAGGGAGCAAGATGTCATCACGAAGAAGACATTGCTAGCCAGCACCACTAATGCCATAGAGGAAACCATACCCTCCATGAACTAGTGGATCGAAGAGAAGACCCACACCAATTAGAGACCACACCCCTACATGGCCTTGACCCAACACTCATAGTAGCCCTATGAGGAATCACCCTTGGGGATTATTAAACAAGAACCAAAGCCCTCAAATTCAAACTGGTTGTTTGTTTCTAAAGCAGTAACACCAAACCAATCCAAGACATGCATGTCCTATCTTGAAGTTACTATCTAGGGACGTAACCCAACTATAGCCATTAGAACCTTCCAACCTACCACTCAAGGCTCTACCCAACCCTTGGAAAAGAACATGTTCGTGGAGCAATTAGAGAATTTTCCTCTCTTACTAGCGAAACCAATAACAAAGTTGAAGTAGATCTTTGAGGATGTAGATTAAATTGAGCGGGTGAGACTGTTACAGTCAATTTCATTAACTGTTAGTGTTTCACCACTTGTGTCTTGCATGGGGCATTACATACATTTTGTATATGGGGGAAATGCCAAGGGCAATAATGTAATCATCAATATGATTCCCCAATATTTTGATGTATCCTTATATCAAATCCTTAAAAGCAAAGCATCTTCTTTATGGGGAGGTAAGTAATTAAAAGGGAATTGAGGTGTAATGATTAAGCATGGGTTCCTTAATACATACCTTGTACCTATACTTACTTTATTATTATTGCAATGTAAAGTGCATTTTCACTAATTCGTATGCCATATTGCCATTGTCATATTTTTTTCTTTATTTCATAGATTTACTTTAACCTAATCGAATGCCACACAAGGCCTCAACAAATAGCCCCATCACAATATGGTTCATTCCCATCAATATTGGTCGAGTAACCCATTAGGGTCAATGGACAAGGGTCAGGGTGGGATGGGTCGAGGGTACCCATTAGGGTCAGGATGGGTTGGGTCACACGGGTCAGGATGGGTTGAGTCAAAGTCAACTCTATCTATACTCGCTAAATATAAAAAAAAACAATAGTTGAAGTGACTCGAACTTAAGCCTCTTAGCGCATTCACATCTCATTACAATTCCAAACCACCATGTCTCATGTTATTTTAGAATTAAAAGTGAAATAAAATAGATTTTATTAACTTTCGCGTTCACATGCAATTTTATAAAGAAATTTTATAAAAAGGACTTTTATGAAAGCACTATTACAAAAGTACTTTTACAAGAAAACACTTTTACAAAAGTATTTTTACACGAAAAGAATTTTATAAAAGCACTTTTATGAAAGTACTTTTACAAAAGCACTTTATGAAAGTGCTTTTACGAAAATACTTTTATGAAAGCATAAAAACACTTCTACAAAAGTACTTTTACACAAAAGCACTTTTATGAAAGTACTTTTACAAAAGATTTATGAAAGCATAAAGGCACTTTTATAAAAGTACTTTTATGAAAGCATAATACGAAAGTACTTTTATGAAGGCACTTTTATGGTAGTACTTTTATAGAAGTACTTTTGTGTGAACACTTACAAAAGCACTTTTATAAAAGTACTTTTGTGAAAGTACTTTTACGAAAGCACTTTTGTAAAAGTTATGCATTTATTTGTATCTTCTACAATTTTTCTTCTATTTTTTGTAAATTTTGGTGTTTTTCTGCATTTTCTGCAATTTTTTGGTGCTTTTCTGCTTAATTTTTGCATTTTCTGGTGTTTTTCATGCATTTCCTTCCTTTTTGTAGTATATTTTTGCATATTTTCTGATTTTTCTGAAAAAGTTCTGAATTTTCTGCAAATTTTGTTTTTTTTATGCATTTTTTGTGATTTTTTCTACTATTTTCTATATTTTTTTACAATTTTTCCACTTTTGAGTATATGGGTTGACTTAACTCGGTTTTGTCACGTGGTAGTCTTGAGAGAGATTATTTTCTCAAAAATTATTATTTCAGGTATATGGGTTGTCCCGACCCATTTTTATATTTATAGGTGAGGATAGGTGGATTAGTATGGATGAGGGTGATTAAGGGTCAATATAGATGAGTCAAGTGGGTCCGAGTGGATTAGGGATAGGGTGGGTTATGACCTTTAACAAGGATTGATGATGGGTCATGGTGGGTTGGTGAGTCAATATGGGTGAGTAGGTATTCAACCCTTACCCAACCAACCCATTTGCCACCATTGTCATACACATGCACATTTATACATATTCATATGCACATTAGAGGGTCACAAGTCGAGTGCTACTAGAACTAAGAAAATGAAAATTACATAATTTTGGGTGGATGTTGTTATGATTGCAACTTATCTTATCAATCGGATGCCATCTCGTCTCTTGGAATATAAGTCCCCTCATCAACTTATCTTCCCCATTGCTCCATTGTTTCCTATCCCTATGTGTGTCTTTGGGTGTAAATGTTTCGTCCATGATTTGTCTCATACTCGCGGAAAACTAGATCCCAAAGCCATTGTTTGTGTTTTCCTTGGCTACCCCCTTTCCCAAAAGGGTTATCGTTGCTTTTACCCTATTTCCAAAAAGTACTTTGTTTCCATGGATGTTTCTTTCTTCCTTGCTTCTCCCCAGGGGGAGAGTCCAAGTGAGGAGAAACAGAGATAGCCAAACAAGTTTTGTTACCTTCTCCTCCTGACCCTCCTCCATTCTGGGTCTTTCATAGACAACGATACAAAAGTCAAGGCCAGGGTCAACAAAGTTCTATAGACATAGAGCATCCTGAAGCTATGCAACCTATGTCATCGGACTCTCAGGGGTTGAATCCATCACCACATCCAGGTACTATTGTTCCAGTTGATGTCCCTGAACCTATTGATATTGATACTTCTAATTGTGATCTGGACCTTCCTATTGCTAAGAGGAAGGGTGTTCGATCTATTAGACAACTATGCCCTTAACTCCTGACATTTATTGTAAATGAATAAAGTACATAATTGATTCATGTCATTGTGGTGTGTTTATGTGTAATACCCTTAAACTGGACACTTATGATACTCATGTTAGTTTAGAATCATCACAGTCGTTGGATAGATCTGGGGAGATTTATCCTGCCAAGGCTAATACTGATGTACCGCCAAGTTGGTTGGGGTGGCTTGTCTCAGCTGCCAGGGTGAGACCTGAGGTACATGCAGTGTGGGTTTTTTTGAAGCCTTGAATCGGACCGAAATTCTAGTATTGCCCTAGACCTTGGAGATAGATGGACAAAATTGGAATGTTACAACTAACCCCTAAACTCGATTATGGTACTGCACTAGGTGTCGGATTATGCTGTCTTTGATATGCCAATTAATGAGATCCTTAGATGGGGTCAAAACCTGGGTATGGAGAACTTGAGAATGGAATAACAAATTCCTCACATACGGAGAACTTGAGAGCAGTCTCTATGTTCTCCATCCTTCTCTGGAAACAAACCTTACCGAAACTACGTCGGAAATAATCCCCAAGAAGAGGACTCATGATATAGTTAATCCCACGTGCCTGTGGCACTACCGACTTGGCCACATTAATCTAGATCGTATCACAAGGTCGGTAAAGGATGGTCCTTTAAATTTTCTAACTGTAGAAGATCTTCCAACCTATGAACCTTGCCTTCAGAGTAATATGACAAAATGGCCATTTATCGGTAAGCCTGAAAGATCTACAGGCACACTTGAACTTATACATACTGATGTATGTGGTCCCCTGAATGTTAGGACTCGTAACCAGCACGCTTATTTTATAACATTTACCGATGATCACTCACGGTATGGTTACGTGTATCTAATGAGACACAAGTCTGAATCATTTGAAAAGTTCAAAGAGTTCAGGCAAGAGGTTGAGAAATAGTTGGGGAGACACATTAGGGCCCTTCGATCAGATCGAGGAAGAGAATATATCTCCAACGAATTCAGGGACTACTTAAAAGAAAATGGGATAGTATCACAACTAGCTCCTCCTACTACACCACAGTTAAATGGTGTGTCAGAAAGGAGGAACCGGACTTTATTGGATATGGTCCGATCACTTCTTGTACACTCGGAACTATTCACATCCTTTTGGGATAATGCATTAGAGACTGTGATATACGTGCTGAAACGGGTTCCAACCAAATCCGTTCCAAAGACTCCCCAATGGGTTCCAACCAAGTGTGAGACACTTGAAAATTTGGGATTGTTCGACACATGTTAAAAGAACTAGTGCTGACAAATTGGAATCCAAGACCAGCCGTTACCTATTTATTGGCTACCCCAAAGGCTTTGTGGGTTACTTATTATATGATCCAAAAGAGCAAAAGGTGTTTTGCAATCGAAATGCCCACTTCTTACAAGAAGATTACATCCTCAATAATCATCATTAGGAAGTTATTCTTAATGAGGAGAGCCCAGGGGTAGTGGGAGATGTCCCACCAGCTCCAGAAAATAACCAACCTAGAAGATCTACCTGGGTTTCCAAACCTCCAGTTCGTTACGGCTATGACCAAGAAAGTTACCTGGTGGAAGCCACGACCAGTGAGGAGGATCCCGTGACTTATTCGGAAGCTATGTGGGATATAGATTACTTGAAGTGGATAGATACCATGAGAGCTGAGATGGAGTCAATGGAGACCAATGGAGTCTGGACTCTAGTAGATCCACCCCTTGGGGTAAAGGCAATTGGTTGCAAATGGATCTATAAGAGAAAGAAGGGCCCCAATGGTAAATTTGAGACCTACAAGGCTCGTCTTGTGGCGAAAGGGTACACTCAGAAAGAGGGAATCGATTATGAGGAAACCATTTCACCTGTGGCCATGCTTAAATCCATTAGGATCCTGCTAGCTGTAGTAGCTTACCATGACTACGAGATTTGGCAAATGGATGTCAAAACCGCGTTCCTGAATGGAGATCTTACTGAAAATATTTATATGCAGCAACCGCAAGGTTTTATAGCTACAGGTCAGGAACACATGGTATGTAAACTCAACCGATCTATGTATGGACTTAAGCAAGCTTCTAGGAGTTGGAACATCCGATTTGACTCTACCGTCAAACAGTTTGACTTTGAGCAAAATCCAGATGAGCCCTGTGTTTACAGGATGACCAGTGGGGATAAGGTTACGTTCTTGGTTTTGTATGTAGATGACATTCTACTCATTGGAATGTAGGAATGTTAACTACGGTGAACATGTGGCTTTCACAGCAATTCTCTTTGAAAGATCTTGGAGAAGCCTCCTACATACTGGGTCTTCGACTCTATAGAGATAGATCTTAAAGGATAATAGGATTGTCCTATTCTGCTTACATTGACAAAATAGTCAAGAGATACAACATGGAGAACTCTAAGAAAGGAAATGTTCCTTTCAGGCATGGAGTTACTCTCTCCAAGGGTATGTCTCCTAAGACTCCCGAAGAGGTTGAGGGCATGAAAGAGGTTTTCTATGCCTCAGCCGTAGAGAGCATAATGTATGCCATGCTATGCCCTCGTCCTGACATTTCTCAAGCAGTGAGTGTGGTAAGCAGATATCAATCTAACCCAGGGCAGGAGCATTGGACCACTGTGAAAAACATACTAAAATACATTCGAAGGACAAAAGAGTTTTGTCTGGTATTCCATGGTAGTTCACTATAGATCCAGGGGTATACTGATGCCGATTTCCAATAAGATCCAGATGATAGAAAGTCTACACTTGGTTATATCTTCATGATAGGATCGTGTGCTATTAGTTGGAAAAGCAGCAAACAGGGGTCCATCGCAGATTCCACAACCGAGGCCGAATACATTGCCGCAAGTGAAGCTGCCAAGGAAGCCGTTTGGATGAAGTTCATTCAGGAATTCAGAGTAGTTCCATCCAGCATATCACATATTCCATTGTTGTGTGACAACACTGGAGCCATTGCTCAGGCTAAGGAGCCATGAACCCACTCGAAGTCGAAGCACATCGAAAGGAAGTACCATGTACTGCGGGAGATAGTTGGAAGAGGGGATGTCCTAATCCAAAAGGTAGCATCAACGGAAAATGTAGCAGACCCATTAACTAAGCTATTAACACAAAAAGTGTTTGAGAAATACGTGGAAAGTATGGAACTCCGACTTGTACCCAATTGGACCTAAATGTAAGTGGAAGCTATTAGACAGTTATGCCCTTAGCTCTAATCAGATTGATGTACCTTTTAACATTTATTGTAAATGAATAAAGTACATAATTGATTCATGTCATTGTGGTGTGTTTCTGTGTAATACTCTTAAACTGGACACTTATGAGACTCGTGTTAGTTTAGAATCTTCACAGCCGTTAGATAGATCTGGGGAGATTTATCCTGCCAAAGCTGACACTGATGTACCGCCAAGTTGGTTGGGGTGGCTTATCTCAACTGCCAGGGTGAGACTTGAGGTACATGCAGTGTGGGTTTTCTTGAAGCCCTGAAGCGGACCAAAATTCCAATATTTCCTTGGACCTTGGAGATAAATGGGCAAAATTGGAATGTTACACCTGACCCCTAGACTCGACTATGGTACTGCACCCGGTGTTAGGTTGGGCTATCTTTGATATGCTAATCAGTGAGATCCTTAAAGGGGGTCAAAACCTAGGTATGTTGGGACAGTCCGACAATTCATCTGAGTGGGTGATAATAGTGACAGGATCAACCCCTTTGTCGGACAAAGTGAATGATTGGGGATGCACTCTCTTTGATGGAAACCTAAAACTGCTTGTAGTTGATTTCAACCGTTGAAATTTGTTTTTGCAAAATATATTTATATAAAGATATACATACATACATACATACATACATACATACATACATACATACATACATACATACATTCAAAATGTTTGCAAAAAGTTTTAATTCCCAGAATCCATGTGAGTAGAGAGTGCAACATTGTTCCTTGTAGTCGAGGGAGAGGTCATCTCTTGTCGGGCAGTGTTTGATCGTTATGGGCTGAGAGATTAAGTGTAAAACCATTGAGGGTAATACCTGATGGGCTAATCTTGCATCTGCCCACAGTCCTTGGGTTTTCATAAGGTGGCTGGACTCAATGACCATTTAGTGTAAATGTTGGGTCCATTAAGAGCCCATGGTGATGGACTTAGGGGTTCATTGTCTCGTACAGTGAATTCGGCTAGGCCTTGTAACAAAGGATGGGCTGAACCCATGTGGCTGATGTGTAGATCAATGTTTGGGTCCCACGCCATACAAAGAGAGCCAACAGGGCAACAGGTTAGGAGGTTAAGTGAGCACATAAACTTAATGGGCCTAAAGCCCAATTCGAACTGGGTTAAATAGATTAACTAAATAGGGGCAAATCTGGGTTTGGATCAGTAGATAAGGATAAGAGGATATGTCTTATCCACTTAAAGAGTCCATATCCAAATAAAGATTTGTATCAGGAAACTCCTAATTTGATTAGGATTAAGCTGATCTTAAACTGCAAATAAGATAAGGGATTATCCTTATCACTTAAAGAATCTAGATCCAAATAATAATTTGGATCAAGAAACTCCTAATTAGATTAGGAGGCTGTCTCTTTAAGGCTATAAATAAGAGAGCAGGGCGGATTTGCAAAATATACTAGACAAGACACAACAGACTGCAGAGTTCTTCCCTGTTCTTGCCGCCCCTACCCAGTTCGATCTCCACTTGTGGGAGTGATCAAGAATTGCTCTTGATATTGCTTCTTAGTAAAAGAAGCAATCTGAAGTCGTGCTCACCAGCCCTCTACTCCATTCTTGCTGAAGAATTTGGTTCTTGCTGAAGAGTCGTCCTGCTGATTCTACTTCACCACACATTGTGTCATCTTCAGTGGAAGCGGGTTTTGGTTATCTCCTTGTGCGTGAACACCTTCATTGGGAGTTACTGCTACTTCGTATCAGGTATATCCCTCTCCTCCCTTTTGATTTCAAATTTGGTCTGATTTGGTTCAAGATTGATCATTGAAAATGCAGTTTTCTAAAATAGGGAATGCGATTCCCAGATGGGAGAGAGATATTGTTGAAATTTCGCTCAACCTTCATGTAGGGTTCGGCCATCCATATGATGGATCTCATCCCTTTAAGATCATGGACCACACACCACCCAATTGTTCACTCCTTATTCTATGAGAATGTTTCACCCTCTTTCCATGCTTTTCTTTCTGCTATTGACAATGTTTCTATTCCCAAAAGTGTTGTAGAAGCTTTACTTATTCCTGAGTGGACAGATGCAATGAAGGAGGAGATCAATGCCCTTCAAAAAAATGGCACGTGGAAGTTGGTAGATCTTCCTGAGCGAAAGAAGCTTGTGGGGTGCAAATGGGTATTCTCTATGAAACATAAGGCAGATGGCATAGTGGAAAGGTATAAGGCCCGGCTAGTTGTAAAAGGTTTTTCACAAGTATATGGAGTTGATCATGCGGAAATCTTTGCACCTGTTGCAAAAATAAATTATATCCGAGTCCTTTCTTTAGCTTCAAATCTAGATTGGGAGCTTCATCAACTAGACATTAAAAATGCCTTTTTGAATGGTGACTTAGAAGAAGAAGTGCTCATGACCCAACCTCCAGGTTTTTGTGCTAAGGGATATGAGCAGAAAGTCTGCAAACTGAAGAAATCTCTATATGGCTTAGAACAGTCTCCAAGGGCCTGGTTCAGTAGGTTCCACAAGGCAATCCAACAAATTGGCTTTAAGCAGTGCCAGTCTGATCACACACTCTTTGTGAAGAGAGAACAAGGAAGAATGGCAGCTTTTATTGTGTATGTCGATATTATTACTGGTGACTGGGACTCAGATATATAGAGATTGAAGAGATTCTTGTCTACTCAGTTTGAAGTGAAGCTGTGAAGGATTTGGAGCCTTTACGTTATTTCCTTGGAATTGAAGTTGCCCGCTCAAATCAGGGTATCTTCATCTCCCAAAGGAAATATATTCTAGATCTCTTGAAAGATACGGGGAAGCTTGGAGCAAAACCTGCTGACACTTTTATAGATGTTAACCACTGACTTGGGGATTGCAGTGATGAGCACATAGCAAACACAAAGCAGTATCAAAGATTGGTGGGCAGACTTCTCTACCTATCTATGACAAGACCTGACACTGCGTATGCAATGGGTGTCCTTAGTAAGTTTATGCATGCTCCTAGGACCACACACTTGGAGGCAGCATACAGAGTTCTTAGATATTTAAAAAAAATTCCCTGGAACTGGACTCCTATTTGAAAAACTTGGATATATGAAAGTTGAGATTTACACTGAGGCAGATTGGGCTGGTTTTGTGGATGACAAAAAATCCACTAGTGGCTATTGTGCTTTTGTTTGGAGAAATTTTGTTATTTGGGGGAATAAAAAACAAAGTGTGGTGGCCAAATTGAGTGCAGAATCTGAATACAGGGCCATGTCTCATGGTTTGGCAGAACTCCTATGGATAAAGAACCTCTTGGGTGAATTGAGCTTTCCTTTCAGTGACCCTACATCACTCTACTGTGACAATAAGGCAGCCATCAACATTATAGCCAATCCTGTTCTCCATGATAGAACTAAACATATATAGGTTGATAAACACTTCATCGGGGAAAAATTGGAAAAATGAGAAGTTTGCACTCCCTACATCAACTTTGAGGAACAACTTGCATACATTCTTACCAAAGGATTACACTCCATGCGGCACTATAATCTTTGTGACAAGTTGGGGATGATTGATATCTACGCCCCAACTTGAGGGGGAGTGATGTAATCTTAGTTATGTGCCTTAAGGGCATTTATGTCTTTTTAGTTATTTTTATCTCTTATGTGGTTGCCCTATAATTTAAAATAAAATGTTTGGTGCGCATTTATGTCTTTTTAGTTATTTTTATCTCTTATGTGGTTTCCCTATAATTTAAAATAAAATGTTTGGCGCCGCCAAAACAGCTGATTCGATCTCCATCTTCTCTTCTCTTCCTTCTCTTCTCCTCTCTTCTTGTCCTCTTTTCTCTTCTTGACACTTGAATGAAATCAGACTTGAAGGGGAATTGGCAAAATCTAGGGTTGAAATAGTTTATATAGCTCATGCTAGTAAGAAATCATCTTGCAAAGACTTCTCCAAGACCCAATGCTTTGGATGTAAGGGTTTTGGCCATATTGCCCTCTCACTGTAAACGAAGAATATCTGTACCTACTACAAACAACATGTTTTTTTTTTTGATAATTGAAAGAAATTTATTAATCGCAATGGTAAATAGTACAATGTCCCCGAGGAGAGGCACGAGATGCAACCTCTCCAAGCTAGTTAAGTACAACTTTCCAATATACTATAACAAGTTACAATTAGCTGATTTGCTTACCCATTTTACTTCAACTCTCATATTACTAGTTAACCACTTTACTTATTTGATGAGGTCATTGTAGCCCCAAATGGTAGCATCTGGTTTAGAAGCCACCTTGTTACCACCTAAGAATCCCTTTCAACTAGGAGATGCTCCACCCTAAGCTGGTTAGCAATCTGAATTCCTTGTACTGCAACTAGTATTTCTACCCTTGTAGAGTCTCCCACTCCCACCAGTCCTAAGAATAAGGAGATGATGTTGCTGTCCTTATTCCTCAAGACACCCCCTATACCTAAAGGCCTAGGGTTACCTTGGCTACTTCCATCAAAATTTAACTTGATGACACCTTCTGGAGGTGGATCCCAATCTAACAATCTTTTATTCTTCTTTGTAGAAGTATTAGCTATTATTAACCAATTCCTCCACAAGTCATCAAAAGAGAAATCAGCAAATATATCCAAGGTTTCCTGCCAATGTATTGCTCTTGTTAGGATACAGTCCTTCACTTCATCTAAGCTTCTTTCCTTCTCTAAGAAGACTCTTGCATTCATTTCCTCCTAAAGAGTCCATAAGGTGGCTGCCCTGACACATTTCCACATGAACTTGCCTCTTCTAGTGTGCCATACAAAAAAAGATGGGTTAAATAACAAACTCAAATCAGATGGTAGAGACCACCTACCTTCAAATAAACTAAGGCTCCAACTCCATAAGGCTGTAGCAAAGGAACAAGAGATCAACAAATGGAAACAATCCTCATTCTAGGCCTTACACAAAGAACACCAATTCGGGGAGAGAAAGAAAGAGTTTCCTTTTCTGTATGTTTTCCAAAGTATTAATTTTCCCATAGTAGACTTCCCAGCAAAATACAACAATATTTGGAGGAATAGGTCACGCCCAAACTTCTTTGAAGGGGAACCCTTGGGAATTGTGGTTGAAACTGAGGGATTTTAGAACAGAAGAACAAGTAAAGGTACATTTTGGAAGAGGAGTCTAAACTCTTTGATTAGAAGATGTGGGGTCCAAACAAACTGACTCAAGTAATTGAAATAGCTCAGTGACACAAATTGACTCACCACCCCTTAATCCCCTACGAAATCCAAAATCTTAGTTTAAAGACATGGGAAATAATGGGTTTGGGAGAAAAGTTGCAATTGGATCATTTTTGTGAAGGGAGAGAGAATAAAGCAAAGGGAATTAATCTTTGAGGGGTTGAGTGCCCACCCAAACATCCTCCCAGAACTGAATAGTATCACTAGAGTCATACCTGATAAACCTGAGGAAGTAAGGGAGAATACCATGTATAGCCTTCCAAGGTATTGTAAGGGTAGCTCGAGAAGATATCCCAGCATCCCAACCATTTACTGAGCAGCCATGAATGCTTGACACCACCTCATGCCATAATCCTCTCTCTCTCTCTCTCTCTCTCTCTCGGAGCCATCTCCATAACCACTTCCCTAGGAGGGCTACATTCTTCAGCACTATGTTCGTTATCCCTAGACCCTCTTCTTCCTTAGGTTTATTAACTATCTCCCATCTAACCAGATGATCCTTTTTCACCTCTCCTGATTGCCACAGAAAGCCCTTCATTACCTTCTCTAATTTCTTAGCCTCCCTTGCAGGAATCCTGAACACTAAAAGGAAGTAGGTTGGAATGTTGGCAAGTGTGGCCCTAATCAAACAGCACGGTTACATCATTCTGGATTGTCTTGTTCATCCTATCAAGGGTGTTCACAAGAAGACTCAGCCCCATGCTTATCAAGCAACAGAGGAGAAGGCAATTGACACTTTGTTCACAAAGGGGGATTTATCAGATAAAGGTGACAATACAATTCCTATGGGTGAGCAGAGGATTTGGCAATTGGTACTATCTGCTATCTCTTCTACTTTCTTGTTCATCCTATCAAGGGTGTTCACAAGAAGACTCAGCCCCGTGCTTATCAAGCAACAGAGGAGAAGGCAATTGACACTTTGTCCACTAAGGGGGATTTATCAGATAAAGGTGACAATACAATTCCTGTGGGTGAGCAGAGGATTTGGCAATTGGTACCATCTGCTATCTCTTCTCTACTATTGACTCGTCTGGTAAGTTCTCTAGTTATTTTTCTTCCCCCTTACATGTTTGGATTATTGATTTTAGTGCCACAAACCACGTGACAGGAGCCTACCCCAATAAACCAAGTCATCTCACTAAAACTCATGACAAACACATTGTTATTGCCAATGGTGAAAAAAACTAAGTATCATGGGTAATAGTGACCTATCCCTAAAACTTTCACCTACCATGTTCCTCTCTCTTCCTATAACATTTTTTCATTTCTTTGATCCTAATTTGACTACCAATCTCATTTCTGTGGCCAACTAATTGATGAAGGAAATATTCTTACATTTTCTCATGATGGTTGCTTGATTTAGGATCGGCACACAATAGTTTTCAAGGTGCCAAGACGAGGCTAGGCGACAGGGGGTGCCATGTCACCTAATTGCCTAGGCGATGGATATTTTTAAGTAAAAATCACATATCCTAGGGTAACTCCCTAGGTTTCATAACCAACTTTCCTTAATAACTATCCATAATTGTCATAAGAAAATTATAAACTTCATGTTTAAGTCTAGAAAATCAACATATTTATGAGAAGAAAAAGAAGAAAGGAAAGAAAATTCAAAAAATATAGGGGTTGAACCTCTATTCTTGTTATAAGAAAAGAAGAAAAGAAAAGAAGAAGAAGATGTGGAAGAAGAAATGTGTTGATTAGACAAAATTTTAAGTTCTTCCCTTATTGGTTCAGATTTTGAAGTCATTGAGGGTTCAATAAGTAGTTAGCAATGTTTGTGTTGATTAAACCCTAAAAAATAAGAAAATAATAAAAATAAATTAGTTTATGAACACAAAAAATGAATATTTTTCTTTAATAATGTCTATTTTATTATTATAATCTCAAAAAAATAACAATATAAAAGTATTTTATTACATAGTACGCAAAATTACTTGGCGACTGGGCGAAGTGGGCATCCAAGGGCGCCTTGTCGCCTAGGCGTCACCTTGACAACTATGTGACACACTGGGAGAATGAAAGGGAAGGGGCATGGGCTGGGCTATCTGTTTGTGTTGGAGTTTGAGAATCTCAAATAGGAGCATCTTTAGCCTATCTTAGTTCTTCTACATCTAGTGCTTTTTTGAGTCAAAGAAATAATGTTTGGGATTTGTGGCATAAACAATTGGGTCATCCATGTTTTGACAAATTGAAGTTTTTGTTTGATTCTAGTTTAGTTATGAACAAAATTCCTCCTATTCATGCTTTTGATGCTTCATGTATTGTTTGTTGTTTAAGTAAAAGCTGTATTTTTCCTTTCTCTCACAAATCTGAGCATGCCACACCACCATTTGATATTATACATGGTGATGTTTGGTTTGATTCTGTTATCTCAAGATTAAGATACAAATACTTTGTATTGTTCATTGATAATTGTACCAAAATTACATGGATTACTTTTTGTGACACAAATTAGAAGATTTTGCAATGTTTAAGCTATTTCAAGGCAAAAATCAGCATTCTTCACTCAGACATACGGGGAGAATATATAGATGGAGATTTTCAGGCCTATTTGAGGAGCTATGGAATTCAATCTCAACATAGTTGCCCAGATACTCCTCACCAAAATGGTGCAGAAGAACACAAGAATGGGCATGTCTGTGTTGTAAGGACACTTCTACAGGAATCCCATGCTCCACCTTCCTTTTGGGTAGAAGCAGCCCATACAGTTGTGTATTTTATCAACTACCTTTTTTCTTCTATTCTTGCTAATATCTCACCCTTTGAGAAGCTTTTTGGTTGTTCTCTTGATTTATCTAACATCCATGTCTTTGGTTATGTATGTTCCGTACATCTTCCTTCTCATGAACTTTCTAAACTAACTGCTCAGTTTGCCATATGTGCCTTTGTGGGATATATAGTTCTAACCACAAAGGGTTCTTGTGTTATAATCTTGTTGTTCATCGTATTAGAATTTCATGAAATGTTGTATTTTTGAACATATATCCTTTTTTGTTGGAGTTACTCAATTGTCTGCACCCTTTGTCTCTGTTTTGAAGAAATTTGTTCCAGAGGATGTTCCTCCCTCATTTACTGTGAAAGTAACTCTTGTCTTCACTTGTAAGTGGCTACATGCTCCAAAACCTATGCCTGCCCCCCCTCTATCCATTTCAGACAGTGTTTTAAAAGCGAAAGGCGAAAGAGCCATTTTGTGCTCGAGGTGCAAGGCGCAAGGTGAGGCGCACACCTTTTTGAGGCAAGACGCACAATTAAAAAAAAGCTAAAAATCAAAAAGTCAAAAAAATGCCAAAAAAATAAAAAAAAAACTATAAAACATAATATTAATAAAAATATAAACTTAAATTTTGAAATAAATGTTTTAAAAAACCTATTATCTAAAATTAAAATACATAAACATAATATCTAAAGCATATTCAAATGAGAATTTAAAAATGAAATCAAACATACAAAACATTTTCAAGCATATAAAACCCACGATCTCTTTTTTCTCAATTAAATCAAGTAGCTAATGTGGCATATTACATTTCTAATTCTACGAGCGGCCTTTGTGCCATGCCCCTCGAGGCAAGCCCAAACAAGTCCATGTTAGGGTCTTAATTCTGAGTTTTCACACAAAAAATAATGATATTATAGTTTTAATTGCTTTTAAGAAGATATTTTATTAGGATGAATGAATGGACAGCATTACCAAATAGGGGGTTCTTGAAGCTTCCATGAGCAAGCGAACGGGAGTCTGGGGGCGGAGCCCTTGGCCCAGCCGCTAGACTCAAAAGGAAAAAGGGTCAAATTTTCAAAAGGTGCATGCCTGGGCTTAGGCACAAGGCGCACCAGGCGCACGCCTAGGCACACTAGGCGTGTGCCTTTTGAATGGGCTGTGCCTAGGACCAGGGCGAGGCGCCTACCCTAAAATGTGCCTCGCCTGTGCGCCTAGGCACACCTTTTAAATCACTTATTCTAGAACATCATTCTTTAAATCCTCCTATAAGAAGTACTTTTCCCTTAGATACTACTCCTTCCAATGCTAATTCTTTCATTCCTCTTCGTCGTTCTATTCATATTTTCTCGGCCTCCTTACCGCTATGGTTTTTATTCAAACCATAGTTCATTCTCTATTGTTTTGTCCTCAACAAATATTCCTCGTTCTTACCAGCAAGCGATTAGGAGCATGGTTCAGAGTATCGATACGCCTTTGTGTATCGGTAAAGGCATATCAATACTTAGATACAAGCGGAAATGGTCTTTTTTTTAGTTTTTTTTTTCAAAATTTAGTTTTTAGGAAGATATTTTAACATATTTTTTATTAAAAAATAGTGGAGTCACGAAATACTTGTAAACAAGCGTTTCAGACCCCAAAAGATACAACACGATATGCCCGATACGGGGTGTATCATATCGATATTTTGAACCTTGATTAGGAGTTCAAATTGGAGCGAAGCCATGGATGCTGAGATCAAGGTACTACATGAAAATGTACTTGGGAGCTTGTCACTAGTCAAGATAATCAGTGAGACAGCTATGTAATTTGAATTCTGAAGATCGATGAGGCCCCAAAGTTTGCCTCTAACCACCATAAAATAATCAAAAAATAACATTCCATTAGGAAAATGTTCAGATTGGAGAGAAGCCATGGATGCTGAGATCAAGGTACTACATGAAAATGTACTTGGGAGCTTGTCACTAGTCAAGATAATCACTGAGACAGCTTTGTAATTTGAATTCTGAAGATCGATGAGGCCCCAAAGTTTGCCTCTAACCACCATAAACTAATAAAAAAATAACATTTCATTAGGAAAATGTGTTGCATTGCCAGGAAATGTTGTCTGCACACTGCACATCCATTTTTCTTCATATACATCCATTGCACATAATATTATCATTTTCCAATATATATGTTTGCATTGAAACCTTTCAAAACTTTCATGTTGCTCTGTAACTGCAAGCTGCAAGCTATAGCATCAAAAGTAGAATGGATGAAAAGATTATTTGCAGACTCCTGACAGCTAGGCCTAACAGGTATTGATTTCATATCCAGGATTCTAGCAGGACCACCTTCAAATAAAAAATCAAAGACCCCTCAATGATTGTGGTAAGATGATCATGGCAAAAAATATCTTTTTGCATGCTATTTTTTGGAGCATCTCAGAAGAAAGATGTGCTAGAGTATTCTACAATTGAGCAAGATCATCAGAGGTGAGCTAGACAGAATTGTTAATATTCAAATAGAATGTTTCAGCTGATCCAGTTGAGAAAATTAGGGCATTCATGAAAAAAGAGCACAACCACATTTGGCGAGGACAGAGACAGGAACGATTGTCCAAGTTGTCTGGAGGTGTAGCTGTGTTCAAGGTTGTAGGGGCTAGAAGGTCAAAGGCCAAACAATTAACTCATTGAAGAAAGATGTGGAGTCCAGAAGAAACTAGGAAAACAGAATCTTTCCTATATATACCCATGATAATGCCGTAACCTTTAATAGAGCTCCCTTAAAGATCAACAGATATTTTAAAACTGAAATAAAAAAGATAGACCATCAAATACCAAACCATCTATATCAACATACCTAGCTACCTATCTGGTCACACATATGCTTAGACTAAGTTTATAGTAAAAAAGAGGACCTCTTTCCTAAAGAGAATAATCCCCAAAGAGAGAGATCTCAATCACATAGAACAACAATTGAGAGATGCCCTCTTCTAATAACAACAATGACAAGAAAAGTTGAATTTGCAAACTAGAAACAAAGGAACACCAAGCCAAATGTAGGCACGGAAGAAAAAAAGAGAATCTTCCAGGATTTGAATTTCACAAGAGTCCAGGGAAATTTTGGGATTTTCTCACTGTGGAGCTGTTGGGATTTTCACACCATCCAGTTTAAATTTATTCAGCACATCCACCCAGAATTTCTAATTTGTCTTAGTCATGATATTTTTATAAATATTTGGTAACTTAATGGAACATCTAGTGGATTTTTCTTAAATAATGTTTGTCTGCCCAATTTATGTAGGAGTGTAACTTATTAAAGATATTTTTCACCAGTATAGGCTATTAAAGATATATGGAGCATGCAGTAAACAAGCAGAAGATAATTGGCCTCAGAATTTCTGCAGAATTTAAGTACCTTCAAAGCATACAAGATATCCTGAACGGTTCCTGTTAAACCTCTAATCTGAGAAATTACAGAAAGAAAAAGTTAAATCAGATTAGAATTGAAAGATAGTAATGAAGAAATATAAGCCCTGTAACGTAAAACCTTTTGATGCCAAGAGGAGGTGAGTCTGATCTAAGTGGTTACAAAGCCAAACTGGTCATTGATTCAATGGAGACGGCTTTGTTGATGATTGTGGCTTGAGAAGGAAGTGGCAATAGCAGTTGTAGTGATACTTCTTCTAATCCAATAGAGTTTCCATCAGTAATGGCAGATGGCTATAGATTGAGTGCAAAACAAGGGTGGAGCAGTTTGGAGAACTTATATTCAAGCAAACAGAAAAGGTGAATGTCGAGGTTTTTCATTCCACTTCAATTTGAATCAACAAATAGAGAATGACTGATTAGGGTTTATGGTATGGAAGGAGAAGAATAAAATGGAGAGAGAAAATGAACTAGAAAACTAGCAAGAGGCAAGAAACTCACCATTGCAAGTAGAAACTCATCAGTACATCCCTGGTTCTCAAACAAGCAAGAATGGATTTGTGGTTAGGGCTCGAGAGAGGCTTTTGTTTGTATATTTGTATTTTTTTTTTTATTAGGAAGGAGCCCTTTTCACAATCTGTAGTGGAGGCAAGCAATGGGTGCCCATAAAGGGTGCCTATCTGAACTGTAAAGTGAGCCTTTTCCACAACCCATAGAGAGGCATGTAACAAGCACCCGTAGAGGGTGTCCTCTAAAATACTTATGGAGGCACTATTTTTGGACTGCCTCAAACTATTGTTGCTAAAAGTAATATTTCTAGTAGTAACCTGAGAATGGCACATTCTTGTTTTGCTCTCAATTACACTTCAAGTTCTCAGAGTTGACTGCAAAGAGAAATATTGAGCACATTACATTTAACATTAAATTCATCTTTATGTAGTGAACACAAAATAGGAATGCAGATCATCCTGATTAGCATGCTTTCCCATTTAAACAACACAACCTAGTTCCTCCTGCCCACATTTGGATTTGCACTGTAGTGCACCAAAAGAGAGAATCTGCCAATGGACCTTGCCAAGAGTCCAGAGTAACCCTTGTCTTGACATTTTCTGGAAAACCATAAATAGGGAATCAGGATCTGCTGTGAACAAGTGTATGAAACAGGCTATGTGACCAATTAAAAGTGAACACGCCAGTTTTCCTACACGTAGGACAGATGCCTTACATGCACAAAACACTGGCATGTTCATTCTTGATTGGCTACATACCTGTTTCACATGTCAGTGTTTACAGCAGATCCTGTGTAATAAAAAAGGAAGATAAGAAAAAGCAAGAAATAAAATTGTGAATAATAGTACGGACATGCTCAAATAATTCAAAATTTCAATCACAATTATCCACAACAGATATAATATACAACATGCATAGATAAAACAAGCTTTCTCCAAGGAAGCCAACTACAAACTCTCAACAGATGGGACAAAATGCCAAAAGTTCCACTCTTCACTACTCTAATGAGATCAAACAAAACCTGTTATAGTAACCAATCAAACAAAATATCTAAAAGACCTAAAAGGAACACAATTACCATAAGCCAAAAAACAACTGAAGGTCAAAATAGCACCAAAACCCATTAGTTCCACATCATGGGAAGAACAACAAGGAAACCAAAAAATCCAAACCATTCTGTTTTATATCATCTCATTAAGAATCACTTGTGTTGGAGCCTGAGCTTGATTCATAAGATCTTTCTTTGTTATAATTTTCACCTGACTCATTCAAACTTGTGCTGTCTACTTTTTCATTAACTCCATGATTTGATCCTTCAGCACTTAAGTTGGTTCCTTCTGATTCAGCGAATCTCAGATCAACCACTCCAGTTGATTCCAGTTCCTGAGCCTCAACTTCAGCTGACCCATCTTCAACTTCTGAATAATTCAGGTTCTCCATATTATACACCAATGGTACCTTCAGAGTTGAATGGATATCTTCCAATGATCTAGCTTCAACAATTTGCATGTCTGAACCAATCCCATTAGGATGTTGAAATTCCACCACATGTGGCTTGTTGTCATTTGGTTCAGGGAGGACAGGTATTTCAAAATCTGCTCCTTCCTCATGGAGCTGCTTAAAGGCCAATTTAATATCTTCAAAAGATCTTGCCTCAAGAACAGGTAGTTCAAAATTAGTCATAGTCGCATTGAATTCTCCATCTGATTTCCCTGATTCAATAGATCCATCTGCAGATTCCTTTAGTAACTTATCATGGAATGCTTCAGTATATCTAACTTCATTTTCCTCTTTTACTGGCTTATCATTGAGAGACACAGTAACAGTTGTTTGCTGAACTTCATGGAGTTGCTTAAAGGTAGAATCATAATCTTCAACTGATCCTGCTTCTTCAACTGGCAGCTGTGAACTATTATTAATCGGTATTAGATCCTGGTTTATGAGCTTTAACTCATCAAAACCAACTTCACTTTCCTTTGGCAACTGCTCATATTTGAGTGGTTCAAGAACAATACTCTCTTCAACATCTTCTCCTTCAGGTTGCTTAATTACAGAATCAATATCATCCATGGAACTTTCTTCAAGAACTTGCACCTCTGAAGTACTATTTACATCAAAATGTCTATGGCTCTCTTCAGGAACTCCAGGGCTATCACCAGATTTTGTTGATTGGTCTGCATCAGATCTGCATTTGACCAAAGTTACAGAATCTTCAAGATTGCCTTCAGAAACCTGCATTGTAGAAATGCTCTCATGGACCTCCAGATTGGATTGCTCTTCAATCTTGTTTCTGGTTGATTCAAATTCTTTGAAACTGAAGTCACCAACTTTGTCCAATTCCAACAACAACTCTTCATCGATCTCTTTTATTTCATCTGCATTTTCACTGAATTCTTTGGTGGGATGTGGATAAACTGCTTCACCTGCATCATCCAAGTGCTCAAACTGACTATTGTTCTTGTCAATTTCATCTAGCCCATCCATCAAATCTTCAGTAGACTTGTTCTCAGAAACCCCAGATCTAACAAAGACAGGAAGAGGAATTAAGGGAGAAAGATTTGATAAATCCTTGTTATCAGGATCTTGTGCTACTAGTTCCCTTGCATTAATAGTATTGGCTTCACCAAGTGAATTCAACACAAGAGTAGATGGCCCCTGCTTAACATTAGAGAAACTGTTGTTAATCATTCATCTTATATTTTCCTCTACAGACAAGATATGCATGAGGCAGATGGTTATCATATACTCCATTTCCTCATCAACATAGGCCATAAAAAATACATAACCTTGAATATCTAACCATAACCATCCAATAAAGAATACACATTTTCTCATCATAGTCTGAACTACTCAAATTTAAGAAGACACTTTGGGTGGGCTAAAGGCTTGGAGAATCCTAATTGTTTATTTAAGAGCAGGAATACTTTATGAAACATACAAAGGGGTTCTAACAAATTATATAGTTTATTTAACACCAACAGTATGATGCATGAACCAGAGAAGAAAAGAATGTGATGCATAAAAATAAAAATAAAATAAAGCCTATATACATTATACTTCCTCTGTTTCTTTACCATTTTTGACAAAACACAAAAATCAAGGAGTCAATAATGCAACAAAAGTCCATTTATAATTGATTTGCAAATTTACCCCTTCACCAGCAAATGTGGATGTACCGTTCTAAAAATTTGGAAACATAAGGAGAAAATCTCTCCTAGAATTGCCTATCAAAAAAAAATCTCTCCTAGAATTCTGTTGAGACAATTTGATTTAGAATTTCCATTAAAGACCAAAGAAGACAAACAATAGGACTTTTGACAAAGGGAAAAAAAAGAAGGGTGTCAGTAATTTGAATAAAAACAAAGACGAAGCATCTCTAAATGGTGCAAATTTAGAAATTAATTAGCCAAAAAAGAGAACAATTTAGTTTTAAATCAAATCACTGTCTCTCTCTCTCACTTCTTTTTTTTTTTTATTGGTAAACCAAATTTGTCTCTTTAAAAATAAATACTCCAATGACTCAATAGTCAAGATGGTCACATGGTACCCCTCCAAATAGGAGGCATGGGATCAAACCTGCCGAACCACAGCCTCTCTGTGGTATGGCCAGTAGGCCACATTTGCACACTGCTCTGCTCCACCCTCAATTACCCTGTAATGTCTAGTATGGACTACTTAGTACCAAAAATTAAAAAGTGCTCCTAATTTTTGGTTTTCATTCTTATAATTTTTTCTTTTCTCTTGAGATTCTGAGATGTTGAGTTCTTTGATCTTTCTAATTTCCTTTGGGACTTCTATTTTTGAATAAGAAGCATCAAGCATCTTTTATTTGGAGTGAAGCCTTTTTTATTCAATATTGTCTATGCAGATTGAATTAAAAAATGACAGAGGTATTTTTTTAGTTAAAAGGTTTTCTTTCTAAGCCTTGAAAATGGATTGAAAAGAAGACATCTTTGGGTTTGATTTAGTAATTGTATTCCATTTTCTTTTGGAGTAGAAAAAGTCCTCTTTCAAGTTTTGAATTTGTAATGTTATAAAGGGAAATTCAGGAAAGTAACAGAATTCCTTCCCATGCTTTTCAAAAAGTGACAAAAAGTGGGATGATTTAAATGTTGAAAAGTGACAGACAACATGGGGAGGGATTACAAAATTGTTAGTAGATCTATGTGATCCATTTTATTACAAAGTTCTAAAGAGAAATTAAACAATAGCATGATTTCCAGATACACAATATAGAAAAGCAAGAAATCATGCAAGCTGCAGCTTAGGTGGCAGATGAAAAGATGCTCCACAATGTGGTAACTAACAAGCACCATTTCAAAATCATTTCTACAAGACTTTTTACTTTATATTTCCAAACATCAAAGTTTGGCCCTAGGATTTAGGAAAAGAGCCTAATAAAAAGGGCATGATGCAGGATTCAAATGTGGAAATTTATGAACTTTTTTTTTTTGTAGTTTTGTATTTCTAGACAATAGGGCATTTTGGTTATTTTATATGTTGTATGTGGGGTCTGGCCTAGTAGTTTGATTTGTCCAGTCATAGTTTAGTCATGTTTAACATTTCAACGTCATTGGTTAGAGTTATTAGTTTTCTAAAAATGGTTTTTTTATCATTGAATAGTAAGATTTATTAAATCATAGCCAAAGAAAGTACAATTTAGGGAGAGGCATGAGATGCTACCTCCCCTTTAAGGAGGGGGGATGGAGGATTCCATCTATCCTTTAGTTGAAAACACATGACAAAGGACAAAGAAAACTACAGAGAAGCCCAATACAAAGTAACCCAAGTAGCCCCTTTTTTTAGCAAGATAATCAGCCAAGGCATTTGCTGATCTACCCACCCACTGAAACCTAAGTGTCATATTCCTCGTGAGCCATTTAACCTTTTTTAAAACATCCTTAAAGCCCCAAGTGTCAGTACCCAGGTCAGCCAACCATCCTACAACCACCTTGGAATCTCCTTCAATTATTATGTTCTGCACTCCAAGTTAATATGCAATCTGTATCCCCTGTACCACAACTAGGAGTTCAGCCCTCAGAGTCTCCTATTCCCACTGGTCCTGAAAAAAGAGAAAGAATGTTGCTGTCTTCGTTTCTCAGTACACCACCAATGCCAGATAGTCCTGGATTGCCCTGACTACTCCCATCAAAATTCAGCTTAACAAAACCCTCCATAGGCGGAGTCCAAGCTGCTTGAATTCTGGACTTCTTAGAAGAAGAAGGCAACTGCAGACCAATTCCTCCTTATATAATCAAAGGAGTAATTTTCAAAGAGTTTTAAGGATTTCAGCCACAAAATAGCCCTTGTCAAAATACACTCCTTGACCTCAAGAGTGATCCTTTCCTTCTCCTGAAATATTCTGGCATTCCTTTCTTCCCAAATAGCCCCTAGGAGAGCCGCCGCTCTTGTATATTTTAACATAATTCTCCACCTTTTCATGGGCCACACAAAGGTAGAAGGAGAAAACAAAAAATTTACCTTAATTGGCAAGTTCCATCTGCACCTAAACAGATCAAATACCCAATTCCAAAGAGCTGCAGCAAAAGAACAAGAAATTAAATGATAACAGTCCTCATTCTGCGCTGGTTGGGATGTTCATGGCTGTTCTTTCTCTGGTTGGGATGCTGGGGTATCTCATCGGGCTACCCAAACAACACTGTGGAAAGCAATGCATGGCGTCCTCCCCAATTTCCTTCAATTTGTAAGGTATGACACTTGCTCCAGAAATTTGGTTCATTTTTGGGAAGACACTTGGGTGGGTAATCAACCTCTAAAAGATCTATTTCCTTCTCTGTATGCCCTTTCCCTTTATAAAAATGAGGTTATCTCTGTCTTTCTCCCCCCCCCCCCCAGTTTTACCTTTATTCTTCAACTGGGACTTTGGTTTTTGTAGGGGCTTAAGGGAGGAGGAGCTTGCTTGTGTTACTAAACTTCTATCCATTCTAGAGAGTATTTGCTTGGATCCCTCTTCTCTTGATAAAAGGGTGTAAACTCCTATCCCAAATGCCATGTGTGGATGTGTGGTGAGTGATTCCCATGCCGCAGAGTGCTTCTAGGCGACCCTCTATTTTCTCTTTAATCTTTCAAGAAGACATAACAACCATCAGTTCTTTTATAAGAATATGTTCCTTCAACATTCTCAGAGAATTGGAACTGAACTAGGTGAGCTTTCCCTTAATTTTCAACAAAACCTTAATTTTTTCCACCCTAGCTATTTTTTGTCTTTTCCTGTCAAACCATTTCCAAGTCCTCCCATAATTTGGATGCCTCCCCCATATATCCTTACATCCTTTTATCCTTCTAGACATCATCCTGAAATTCCAACTAATACCCTAGATTCCCTAGTTGTTGAGTTTTCTCCCAAACCTAACTTTTTTTGTGCTTTTGTGCCAAATGTACTCCAAAGCTAACTATACTTGGTCACTCTCTAAAGCTATCCATTATGATCATTCCTATGAAATTTCACTAAAAATTTTCTATTCTGGACCTGTCTTCGAATTTCAAAGTTTTTATCATCTTAGCGTAAATCTACAATATTGCAAGTCCTTAGAGAATATATAAGTTGATTATAAAACCACTGGAAATTTGTGGAGAAAAATAAAAGACAGAAGCCTGATTTAATGGCAAATATAATTAAGCTTAATATTGGGTAATGGCCCTTTATGTTTGAAAAGTTCCATATTTTTGAGAAATGGTAAGTGATTCCATTAAATATCAAAGAGAGTAGATGAGAATATGTACAAGAGGATTAGTAGTATTTACCTGAGTTTCTTCATGATCTCCAACAGAATATGGCACAGGTTTCAATTTTTCAATCAAAGGCAGTACTTCCTCCAATTCATGTGAAGCTGAATTTTCAACAGCTGAAAAACTGGAATCAACAGTGTCCATCTTCTGATTGGAATCATACTGATGGGTGCCAACATGGATCTCTGGATCAAGACTTGATGAAGAGGCATGATCTTGTTCAAAGTGAGGATTTAAGTCCTCCTGCACTGGATCATTCACTATCAACTCCGAATTATCTGATGATGTTGAGACAACGGAGACTTTCTCAACCACCAACTCTGGCACAACAGGTACATTGGGGGTATCAGAGTTCTGGTTAGCTCCAGAAAATCCGACTTCTATAACGCCATGCTCACTGACCTCTGTAACTTCTCTAGTTTCCAAATCATGTTCATCTACTGCACAGAGATCCAGTGAGGTTGCCTGTAATCCAATTGCAGGAGCCATTTCCTCTCTTATACTTCCATTGTGAAATTCTTGTTCCCCATCTGCTCTTTCAATTGACATATGAGGTGAACCAACTTCAGATATCTCTGCTTGCTTGTCAGAAGATATGGAAGAGGAAGATACCGGGACCCCCTTATCCACACAAATGCAGCCTTCTTCAATAGATGTAATGTTAGAGAGGTTCTTCTCAATTTCTCCTGGACTAGAATCATAAACGGGCTCCTTGGTTTGATTTTCATGCAAACCCTCTGCAGCCTGGGTCCTAAAATAGATTTTTTCTTCAGTAAGTGATGACTGCATGGAACCACCAGGACTCTGAGTTTGATCACTAATTGTCGATTTTAGATTTCCTGATTCTTCATCAGTGTTCAGATGGAATTTCTTTGCATCCATTTCTGATAATGATGAGAAGCTTGCTCCACTGTCATCTTCAACTATTTCTGGTTTAACATGAATTTCAATTTTATCAGGTGTCATAGGAGAAGTTATGCTTTCGGTCACAGGCAAGATTGGTGTTTCATGACAATTCTCCTCATCTGCCACCTTCACCTCATTGTTAATAACATGAACATCTCTCTCCTCTTCTTCAATTTTATCAGGTGTCATAGGTGAAGTTATGCTTTCTGTCACAGGCAAGATTGGTTCTGTTTCATGACAATTCTCCTCATCTGCCACCTTCACCTCATTGTTACTAACATGAACATCTCTCTTCTCTTCTTCAATTTTATCAGGTGTCATTGAAGAAGTTATGCTTTCTGTCACAGGCAAGATTGGTTCTGTTGCATGACCATTCTCCTCATCTGCCACCATCTCATCATTACTAAGATGAACATCTCTCTCCTCTTCTTCAATTTTATCAGGTGTCATAGGTGAAGTGATGCTTTCTGTCACAGGCAAGATTGGCTCTGTTTCATGACAATTCTCCTCATCTGCCACCTTCACCTCATTGTTATTAATATGAACATCTCTCTTCTCTTCTTCAATTTTATCAGGTGTCATTGGAGAAGTTATGCTTCCTGTCACAGGCAAGATTGGTTCTGTTTCATGACCATTCTCCTCATCTGCCACCTTCACCTCATCATTACTAAGATGAACATCTCTCTCCTCTTCTTCAATTTTATCAGGTGTCATAGGTGAAGTTTTGCTTTCTGTCACAGGCAAGATTGGTTCTGTTTCATGACAATTCTCCTCATCTGTCACCTTCACCTCGTTGTTACTAATATGAACATCTCTCTTCTCTTCTTCAATTTTATCAGGTGTCATAGGAGAAGTCCTGCTTCCTGTCACAGGGAAGATTGGTTCTGTTTCATGACCATTCTCCTCATCAGCCACCTTCACCTCAAAGTTACTAACATGAACATCTCTCTTCTCTTCTTCAATTTTATCAGGTGTCATAGGAGAAGTTATGCTTTCTGTGACAGGCAAGATTGGTTCTGTTTCATGACAATTCTCCTCATCTGCCACCTTCACCTCATTGTTACTAACATGAACATCTCTCTCCTCTTCTTCAATTTTATCAGGTGTCGTAGGAGAAGTTATGCTTTCTATCACAGGCAAGATTGGTTCTGTTTCATGACCCTTCTCCTCAACTTCCTCCACCTCAATATTACTAATATGAACATCTCTCTTCTCTTCTTGTTCAATCTCCATAGAGCCAACTTCTCCAAATGTGTGGCTTTCACATTCAACATGATCAGACATATGATCAACATGGAAGATTTGTTCTGTTTCTTGGGATGAGTCTTGTTCAATACTCCTTTGATCTTCATGATCCTCTTCTGAAGAAAGAGACTCAGTTTCTAGGGCAGAACTAAGCTTAGAATCACCCTTATCTCTTGATTGTCTTTGAAATATTGGATACTCTTCGTCCTCAAAAGCCATTTGCTCAGTTACAAAATATGGCTTCATCTTAATATCACACTTCTTTTTCTTGTGTTCCACACAAGCTCCTAAACTGAAGCTCTCATGCCTTCGGAAGAATGTATCCTTCTGGTTAATAGCCATGAACTCTTTCTGAAAAACATCATCTCCAATGAGATTGGGCTTCTCTTCAAGTGAGTCATAGGGAAGATCAAAAGGGTTACGCCTTGGAAGCAATACAGAAGGAGCAGATCCAGGAATGGCTGGTAACCCCATGCTCTCATTAGAATCATAGGGAAGATCAAAAGGGTTGTTCCTTGTTGTCAAAATTGGTGCAACATAAAATGGAGGGTCATTACTATCCAAATCTATCAAATTTTTCTCAGCCTCCATTCTCAAGGCTTTCCTTGCACTTCGCTTGGCAAGTAGGTTCTCCAACCGTTGGTTTCTTTCCAACTCAGAAGTTCCAAGATCTATGAGATTTTTTTGGTCATCCTCCGTCCACATGACTACAGATTTAGCAGAAATCTCTTGCTCCCCCTGTACTTCTTCATCGTCTTCATCTTCTTCTTCCTCCTGGTTTTCAGTTTCCTCTTCTAATTCAGCACTACCATCGTCAGATCCATGAGAGTGTTCTGAGGCAGCATCAGAGTCCTGCACTTGCAGAGAAGCTTCTAATTCTAAGAGTGGATGGAGCTCATCAAGCATTGGAATGATGTCAGCCATTGAAGCATCTGGAGAGGAACTCTCTGCATGATCAGACTCAGAATCAGACTCAGCATGCTCTTCTTCCAGCTTCCAAGAGAAATTTTGAGAAGTATCTGCATGATCTTCCAACTGTATATCAGGCAATTTACCTGCCTGTTGTTCAATTTCCTCTTTAAGACTTTCAGCATCCTTCTGATTTTCAGAAAATTGACCTTCAACATCTTCACAAGCTCTGGATACACTCTCCTCCTGGAATTCTCTCTTTTCTACAACTTTCGAACTACAGAATTCTCTCTCCTTTTCTTCTACCACTTGCTTCCCACCAAGAGTCCCTTTTGGTTCTTCCCCAGGCACATCGATACTACCCATCAAACCTTCACCATGTGTTGAACTTGAAGAGGAAAGCACCTCTTTCTCAACCTTACAGTCCCTTCCTTCGCCCACTGGAGATGCCTCTTCAACTGCCTTCTCGTCATCATTATCTTTCTTCTCCACGCGAGCCTCTACTGAAAAGATTTCATCTTTCTTAACAACAACGTCATTTTTGAAAACACCAGTTTTCAGAGACGCGATTCCATGGGTTGTCTTCTCCTCTCTCTCAACTTCAGGGATATGTGGATTCCCAAAACTCAACAGAGTTCCAAGAAGAACAGCGGTGCATATAAGAACAGGAGAAGAAGACAGCAAAAAGCCAAACAGAAAAGGAAAACATCTGTACAGAAAAAGGAAGAAAAACCCCACACCCCAAACAACTGGATGTTCACGCATTGATCGATAACAGGTTCTGATTGAAAAGATAAGACCTTTCCTAACATAAATTCCAATCTCCTTTGTATCAACAGCCATTTCTCTCTATCGCACTCTAACCTCTATCCCTGACCTGCACCAAAAGAAGACGATCAATGCTGACAATCCAACACCTCAGACAACTCATCAAATTCAAATCTTACATAAAACAAAAACCAGCTGATCAATAAACAAGAAGATCCAACACTAAAAACCCAAAAGTTCTTCTCTTCTCTCTTTGCTTTTCTAATTACAATTGCATGAATATCACATAAAAGGAAGATCAGTCCAACGAAATATTCAAAACAACCTACCTCCAGAAACCAAAAAATAAAGGGTCAGGACTTAAACAGAAAAAATCCAAAAAGATGATCAATTCCAACCCTGAAACAGCAAAGAAACACAAACATGAACAAACAAACAAACAAACAAACGAGAAAAATAAACGCATACCCGATAAAGCTCTAAACGTTAAACGAAACCCAACAAGATTATGGATGAAAACGTCAAGGAAGATTAACTTACTTGAGAATTAGAGATCAAACCGAAGAGATTAAGCAACAAGAAACTATGAACAAGAAAACACAGAGCAAGTTCTCTGCTTTTGCCTTGCTTTCTTTCCTCTCTGCTGTGCTAAGCTGTCGTAATGGTTTTCATGGTTGGAAGGACGGCAGAAAAGAAGAGAAAAGAAAAGGATGTTTTAATTCTTTTTCATTTTTTTAATCCAAAATCTCTTTCTTTCTTTACTGATGTAGATCATTAGATACTCTTGTCCAGGACGATCCTGCCCTCCTTCATGATGACTCGTGTTGTGGAGGGGCACGTGCTTCGCACTTCCATAAGGTTGATCCGCTGAAAGATCCATGAGAGTTCGTGTTTCTCAAGATCCTCTTAAAGAATGTTGGATTCAGATAAAAAATATCGGATGTCATGTGTAACACGGTTAACTCACTATCTCTACAACCCTTTTTCTTAAAAATTCAGAAATTTCACCTGGCTTTGAATGGAGAAATCACTTTCGGTTTTTAGTGGTTTTGCTTTTTCCTCCCATCTTGTGATTGGAAAAATTTTTCAAATTGGGCTAATAATCATATTGAATGAATATGGGTTGTTTTTATGTGCCGTCCATTCTTAGCTGGAAGACAAATGTTATGTGAGAATGAATCTTTTGCTTGCTTTTAACTGCTTTTTGAAAGTTGTAATAGGGTCCCTGATGTGTGTGTGTGTGTGATTGGAGATATAAATAATAAACTTCATTGTTGATGCCTCCGTTTTCTGAGTGTGGATTATTTGATCTTTGGGTAGAAAGATCAAGATTTTAACTGGTGTAATCAATCACTGCATTCATGACCCCATTAAAATGGGTTTGGATAGGGTATACTATTGGGGTTCGGCTGAATCCTGAATAGATTAATTAATTTTCAAATGCTGTTCTGGACCACCTAGTGACGGTTGCTAGTGATCATTCTCCTTTGTTCATCAATTTCTGAAATTTGAAGCAACCTGCTGGTTTGAAGACTTTTGGTTTTCAATAATAAAGTTCAAAAGAGAATGGGAACAAGCCTTGGGGTCCTTTGCACAAAAAAGTGCTTCCGTTAAACATGCTATTCGGCCGACCATCAATGTCCTTGAGAAACAACTACCTAGCTACCATCCAATAGGAGCTCTTTCTTCTACCACTAGCTAATATGATCACAAAGTAAAGATTGAGATTGGTGCTGCAGAAATGGTTAGACAAGAGGAGATTTATTGGTAGCAAAGGGCAAGAATGAACCAGAGATGAAATGGAGATAGAAACGGAATGAGAAGAAATTAGATCTATTCATCCCAAACTAGAACGGGAAGACAGCAGTTGGACTTCTAATCGTGGTGAAATCTCTTCTTTACTCGCTCAATATTTTGATAGTTTGTTTACTTCTTCTAGCCCAAATCTAGAGAATTTCACTGGGTTGCCTACTATGATTATTATAGAAGAGAAAAATGTTTGGCTTTGTAGGATGTTGGATAGGCTGGATGGTGTATAAGCTCTAGTTTACGAGAAATGTTGAGGCACTATTGGTGCTGAGTTGGCGGATTAATTTCATTGTTATTGGATTTGGAGGTTCCCTTCAAATATTGTTGATATCAATCAAGGTGATATTGTGGAGGAAGAAAAAAGACTTGGACTTAGTCATATATACAAGTTCATCACCTAAAAGGTCTACGGGTATAAATGGTAGAAAAAAGACCACACTGTTGATGCTTCAATAGTTGCAAACTCTTCCATCCAATAGAAGGTCGTTGTTAGGCCATCGTATCCAACAGTCATTCTTGAAGTTTAATTTTCTACCATTTATACCCGTCGAGGTGATTTATTGCCAGTTATGGCAGAGTTCGCTACGTACTGTCAAAGGACTACGGTATTTTGGTGTTTTCTTTTCCGACACGTGTCCCATAAGGGCACTAGTTACTGTCCTCCCTTTGTTGTCTATGTCATGTGAGTTCTATTTATATTGGCCCTTTTAGCTATGTCATGTGTAGGGCCCACATCGTTTTTATTTACAGACATCAATTTTAATTCCACAAAAAAAGGAAAGCAGATACTTGACGTGCGCTTATGTTTCCTATGGTTTCTTTGAGCTTTAGCAAAATTTCCTTTGCTTCTAATAGGATGGTAGCTTCACTGATACCCAGTAGAATAAATCTTCTCGGGCCTCTGATGATTGCCTAGAGTTTAGCTTCTGAGGTGTTAAAGGCCTTGCACCATTGTCCTTCTGCAATGTAAACATTGTGTGTGTAATACAATAAATACAAACCCATAGAGGCTGAGCTAGTATTTGGGTTCCAAGATCCATCAATTATAACTAATGAATGGGAGTTTAGGGGTAGCTAATGAGTGGGAAGAGGGGTGTGGTCATTTTGGTGGTGAGTCTCAAACCATTTCGAAGCTTCTATATCTGGGACATATTTGTTCGCTTTTCTCGTGACTTCAAGAGGGTTTGGGGACTTTCCTCTAAAGATCACATCATTCCTATAATCCCACAATGCTCTCAGAATGGCTAGCAGTCTAGCCATGGAGAAACTTTGGAGGTCCTTTTTCCCAAAATTCCTTTCTAGCCACCAGGTTAGGAAGTCTGGCGATCCTGATGCAATGAAGGCATTTGGATTGAAGCCAATTTGAGCCAATAGCCACACTACTCTCGCTAAAGAACATTCAAAGAAGAGATGCACCTGAGTTTCTAGTGCATTTCCATAGAAAACACACAAGAAATGTCCCCTGAGTGCCGCAGGAACCAGGCTGACTATTTCGGTTTGACCCCATTCAACAAGACTTTCCATCCAAAGAGTTGACATCGGAGAGGAGCTTTTGTGGCCCGCAATCTAGACCACTTGATTTGTTCTCTAGAAGGGCCTACAAGTTCATTTCTTGAGAGGCTCCTATAGGCCGAGCAAACTGAATAGATGCCATCCTTTGAATTCTTCCACAATAGTTTATCCCCTTGGTGTTGAAGGTTCAAGGGTATGCTTAATACAACATCGGCTAAAGAGTCTTCAAAAACTTGGTGTAAGAGTTGGGAGTTCCAATCTTCAAGAGTTGTGATGAAATCTTTAACCATCCAACGTCTGTCAGTGTAGGTCTATCGGGTTTGTGGTTTATTGGTAGGGACCCACGGGATCCAGGGATCCGTTAGGGAGTTTACTTTTGTTCCATCTCCTATTTTCCAACAGAGGTGAGGGGTTAAGAGGTCCCTAACACTTAGGATGTTTCCAGCCACCTATGCCATCTTCGGAGTCCTCGTCTGATCCATGTTCACTGTGACGGATTCTGCAAGAGTCGGGCTTAGCTTTGCTTAGGCTGAAGACTGGGAGATTGAAGGGTCTCTCTGGGCAGATCTCGACTCTCAACTATTCACCGGGGTTATCAATGGTTCTATCTTCTAGCAGTTGTCTGTAATCGGCAGTGTTGGAGATGAACCGTTTGTAGTTTGTCCAAACATGGCCGACTAGGCCACAATTAACACAGACACGGGGGAGTTGCTCATAACAAAAGTGAAGCCAGATCGGTTTGCCCTAATAAAATATGAACCACTCTGAACAGAGGGGTTTCCGAAGATCAATGGTAATTTTTTTCCTGACAAACAAACCCCAGATTAAATGGCCTGTTTGTATTTTCTCTTGGTTTGGGACGATGGTTCCTACTGCTTGTGCGAGAGAGCAGACCCTGCTATCTTCTACTGTTCCTCTGGGTATCATGTGAATTTGCAGCCAAATCCTTTGACTCCATACCTTCTCAACAATGCCGGTACATGAATCACTCCACTCTTAAAGTAGTATCCAACTGGAGCGATAGAACCATGGACCCTTCTCTAATGCAGTTCTTCTGTCATTCTAGTCAGAAAACAGGAACTCAAGACTCCCCCCTTCAATAAAACGAACTGTAATAGGAGCTGTAACTTTCCATTGAATGCTAACATGGTTAGCCATAATGTCTTTTGTTACTTGTTGGCGTGGGAAAATGTGCCTCTTTAACGTAAGAGCTATAACATTGATAGCTTTCTCGATAGGTTCAAAGGAGGGAGTTTGAACTTCTCTACTTACATTTACTACATGTGAGAAAAGCGATTCAAAGTTGTCTGTTGCATGCATGGAGTCGGTGGCGGATATTATTTCTTTGCCTTTGGAAGCCATGCTGGTATAGGGAATATTCGGTTATCACGGGAGAGAATGAGAGGCAGTAACTTCCCGATGGGAGCCCTATGGGGACCACGTGGGGTAGGTTGGTACAGGAGCAAGAATCTATCAATAGGGGAAGGTGGAAGAATCTATGATAGAACAGTATCAAGGGTTACGTAACTGAAATATTTGAGGATTTACAAAGGAGGGGAAGTGTCAAAGAAGGAGGAGTTATAGAGGTTACATGAGGCCACGGGAGAGGAGGTACCGGAGTTATGTTAACAGTGGATGGACAGACATGCAAAGTGGTGAATGAACTAGTTAGGAGTTACCAGGCATGTAGATATGAAGGTTGGTATTCATGCGATCCTAAGCGCACTATTATCGGTCCTGGCTGAGAGGTTGTGACATGCAGAAGTGGAGGTGATCTGGTCTAGGGGTTAGAGATAATTTGACATGCAGTTCTGGGAGTTGTGAGAGGTAGACATTAGGTAGGAGAGGTTTACGAATGGAGGGAAGTGAATCGACGGTAGGTTGGGATCTATGATTGGAGGATATAGTAAGTGGAAATACAAACCGGCGTTGGGTTGATATCAGAGGAAAGGAAGGTAAACCAACGCAAAGGGAATCAGTCACTTAGATATCAGACGCTGAGGTTGCATTTTCTCTTCTTTGGATCTTTGAAGAGGGATTAGATCAGTGAAAACAGAGCATAATATGAATTTAAAAAGAAAAGAGAGAATAGAAGAATGAAAATTGTAACCTTAGGCTCAGTTTGGAAGGAGTACAAATACAAATTCTTAGAGCGCAAAACCTTGTATTTTGTATTATTTTGTATGTATTTGCATAGTACATATATGTATTTGTACTCCTTCCAAACTGAGCCTTAGGTTTAGTTAATAGATCTAAGTTTCTTAGTTTGGTAAATAGAACATATTTAAAAAGGGAAATAGGCTTTAAAAATTATAATAATAAAAAAATGAAAAATAAATAAAAAGATAAAAGTAAAAAATATAAAATATAAATATAAAAGATGTAAAGAAAGTAGAAAATATAAAAAAAAAATTAAAATTAACAATTTCATAAAATAAATACACATATAGGGTTCCATAAAAATAAAATAATAATAATAATAAAATAAATAAATATTTAAAAATACAAAAGCATAACACACAATATATATATAATAAAATAATAAAAATTGTTGTGCTAGATTCCTTTGCATGTTAGCTTGTTCTAGTGTTTTGTCTGTTTATTTGTGCTTCTTTAAGATACCAAGTGGGCCCCACCTATTGGACTTGGGAGAGGGGTGCCTAACCCCTTTCCTCTCCCATCCTAATCTTACCTGAACTAGTTAGCCAGTGCCTTGAGATTTGAAGTCACTAATGAACAAAAAGTGCTTTTCGGTGCAAATCTCAGAGGTCCCATCACCTCCAATTTCTTAACTGATGGGTGGCGACTCCATTTCTAGCCCAAGTGGCAAGTGAGCCGGTTTTTCCGACACTTACACGCCCAAGTGGCAAGTGAGTCGGTTCAAAAGATTTAAACTTAAAAAAAATTAAATTTTAAAATTAAGTTTAAATTAAAAAATTATAATGGTATTATTAAAAAATAAATTTAAATATTAAATTTATGATATAAACTATTTTAGCCTAAGAAATACTAGAGTTTTCCCATTTTTCTGTATTAAAAAATATATTTAAAATAT